>NC_143483.1:37730242-37891743 GCF_027475165.1 Benincasa hispida
AAAAAAAGAAAAAGGAAAAGGAAATTAAATATAAAAGGAAAAAAAATAAAATATTATATATTTATTTTATTTTATTCTTTTCTTATTCCACTTTATTCTATTAAATTTCTTTCCTTCCCAAAATTTAAATTAATTCCTACCATTAATTTTCAAGTTGAATAATTTTCAACGTCGATAATTAAATTCCCGCAATTACACTTAAAGTCCAAAATTCCAAAAATTTCCTCAATTAATAAAAATTTCTGAAATTACATTAATAATAAAAATTCGGGGTGTTACATTATGTCTCAACTAGAAGGGTTCATCAAACAAGGACAGGAATAGAAAGTCTGAAAGCTTAAACGATCCATTTATGGGTTGAAGCAAGCTTTAAGATCCTGGAATATAAGACTTGATACTGTGATCAAATCTTATGACTTTGAACAGAATGTTGACAAACCTTGTATATACAAGAAAATAGTCAATAAAACTGTAGCATTCTTAGTGCTTTATGTTGATGATATCTTGCTCATTGGAATGAGACGAGATTCCTTACTGACGTAAAGAGATGGTTAGCAACACAGTTCCAAATGAAAGATTTGGGTGATGCTCAAAATGTTCAAAAGATACAAATTTTTCTAAATCGAAAGAATAGAACCCTAACATTATCTCAAGCATCTTATAATGACAAGATGTTGTCAAGATATAATATGCAAAATTCCAAAAAAGGTATGTTGCCTTTTAGACATAGAATTCATTTATCAAAGGAACAGAGTCCTAAGACACCTCAAGATGTTGAGGAAATGAAAAGAATTCCATATGCATCAGCAGTTGGGAGTTTGGTTTACCAATGTTATGTACACGTCTTGACATATGCTTTGTAGTTGGAATCGTCAGCAGGTTCCAATCCAATCTAGGACATAGTCATTGGACTGCTGTAAAAAATATCCTCAAGTATCTAAGGAGAACGAGGGACTATGTGCTTGTGTATGGACCTAAGGATTTGATTCTTATTGGTTACACTGATTCTAATTTCCAAACTGACGTAGATTCTAGGAAATCTACATTAGGATTTTGACTCTCAATAGAGGAGCCATAGCTTGGAGAAGCATTAAACAGAGTTGTGTCGCTGATTCCACGATGGAAGTAGAATACATAGCTGCATGTGAAGCCGCTAAGGAAGCAGTATGGCTACGCAAATTCTTTGCTAACTTGGAAGTAATTCCAAATATGCACCTACCCATCACATTATATTGTGACAATAGTGGTGCCATTGCAAACTCCAAAGAACCAAGGAATCACAAAGGTGGAAAATATATTGAAAGAAAGTACCATCTCATCAGAGAGATAGTACATCGAGGAGACGTGATCGTCACAAAGATAGCCTCTGAAGACAACCTTGTTGATCCATTTAAGAAGGCCTTCTTAACTAAAGTGTTCGAGGGCCACTTGGTTGGACTAGGACTACGAGCAACATAATCTATGGCAAGTGAGAGAATATCTATGGTATTATAGATGCCCTAGCTTATTGTATTTTCCCTCTATGTTTCTCAACATTGTATATATTTGTTCTCACTGAAGTTTTAGTCCAAGTGGGAGATTGTTGGGAATGTCCTAGAACTCGCAGTTCGTAAATTTCGTGTTAAATATTCTATTTGTTAATAAAGTTGTTGATATTGCATTCTATTATGAAAATCCAATAAACATATCCATAGCTAAAGTATGAATACTTTAACTCTATCTGGTGACATAAAAAAGATCAAGTTAATAATATATAGCCTAAATGGTCTATAAGTATATGGATGAAATTGGGTATCTCATCCTGATAACACTATTAGATGCGGCCCATTTTGTATAGGTAATACAAATGATGTGATCCACAGATCATTCATGTAGAGATACGTGAGTGGAGGCATCCTATGCTATGAGTTTACATAAAGATTGGACCTCAAAATAATCACTTTTCTTTATAACGACCGTTTACCGTTAAAATTGACTATTTCATACTAAAGTAACATAGGATAACTCGATCTTAATCCTGAGCTAGCTATGAACTCCTGTTTATTCGGGATTGTCCGTTGATCTACATGGGTGAGAGTAGTCCAATAGCAATGCTCAATAAGCCTTCCATTTTAGGGATAAGATCGGATAGATAGCGGGGACATAGTCTTACAAGATGGAATTCATTCCTACCCATCTTAGGGTTAATAGATAGGTTGTTCTCTTAAGTGCTGACTCTTGGTCATGAACAATCGGGGCCCCGCCCTTTCATGATAGAGAGGGACATGATTCATAAGTGGTATTATGAATCGGTTGTTCATAAGGGGATTAGTGAGAGCTTAAGGAACAAGATGTATTTATAGGGGTAAAACGGTAAGTTTTGACCTAACTGTAAATACGAACGACTTGTGAATGATCGACTTACTGATTATGGTTAACATGGACAAAAATACATCTACAGTGAGGAGAGTGCAACTATCGAACTATAGTGGTGTGCCTTGATAGTTAACGAAGAGTAATTAAATCAGTTTAAAGAGTTTAACCATTTGATTACAAATCGTTGGAGCTCATAATTTGTAGGTCTAGTAGGTCCCTCCACTAGCTCATAAATTGGAATAATGACTTGAGTATTGATTGAATGAATTTTGAATTTAGGGTTATGAATTTGAAATGTTCAAATTTGATTTAAGGGTTTTCAATTCATTGTATACGATACAATTAAACATTCAATTTAGTTGAAATTAAAACTAGATTGGAGAATAAATTAATATTTAAATTATGATTTAAATATGAAATCGAATCATATTGGTATTTAATTAATTTAATATTAAGATATTAAATTAATTAAAAAATTGAAATTAGTTTTATTTAAATTAATTATTTTTGAATTAATTTTATAAAACTAAATTTTAAATAAAATAGTTTTATATAAAAGAAAAATCAATTTCACGGAAATTGATTAAAGTTAGTAGATTTTTTCCAAAATTTGAAAAAAATCCACTAACATCTTTTGGGTGGTTAATCACCCAAATCCACCATTAGATCTTCAATTAATTCTAAGTAGGAGCTGTCCTACATGCAACCATGTTCTAATGCATGAAATCAGCCTATAAAATGAAGCTTCATGCATGGAATTGAAGAGAAATGTTGAGTTCTTTATTTAAATTGCTGCAAAATTGAAACCCTACTACACCTCTCAAGTTCATCCTCAATTCAGCTTAATTAGAGTGTTTCCACCACACATTCCTTCTTGAGCGTTGTGTATCTAAAGAATCAAGCTCAAACTTGTGGAAATTTTGTTGAATTCGTGGAGATAACTACAAAGGTATTGTCTTGTTCAAACCCTCTTATGAAAACCTCATGAGTAGCATGTTTAAAACTCAAATTAAGTGTAGTTTAAGTGCTTATTGATTCTAAATTCTTCCGTTGCATGTTATATTGCACTGAGAAACGAAAAAATTGACCACATCAAATCCTCGCCTTTCCAAAATGTGAGTATGCATCATAAATATTTTTTGATATTTTATATTTGTTTGCATTTTGAAAATGCGATATTGGTTCAACCCTCGCATTTTAAATATAATATTTGGGTTCTACAAGAAAACAATATTTTATTGATAAATTTGAAATATATTTTATAATTATGATAAGTTTTAAAAAACATTATTAAGAAATCCGGTATAAAGTGCATGGTTTGAAATTTATAATAATTTATTCTTATAATTTACACGTTGATAGAAATTTGAAAATCTAATAATATTTTCTTTATAAAATAGTACCTATTATTTTATGAATAACTAGTTTATTTTTAATGTCATTGTTAATCTAAACTCTTTTTAAAAATTATTTTGTAAATACATACTTAAGTTTTGTAATTGTGTTTATAATATTCAATATTCATCACGTGTGAACAAAATACATAGTAATTTCTCTCTATAAAATTATTATAATTGGCCCAAAAGCATGAAGTTTATATAACTAGTAGAAATGTTTTTTGTGTTGTCTAAAAAAAATGATTTTTGTGTTGGTCAAAGTCGACATATTAGTTTAGGAATTAATTATTTATATGAAAATTTAACTATAATTATTTATTATAAAATCATCCTTCATCAATTTCTTAACACTTTAGAATTTCATATTGGGTGCGATCACTAATGCACTGAATCCCATCAGAACCCCATGCTTAAGCATGTTTACGCGAGAGTAGTACTAAGTTTGGTGACGATTTGAGAAGTTCCCATGTTGCCCATGATTCAAAATCTTTAAAACATAACTTTGACCGATTTATTTCAAATTTGAATAAAAAATAAATATAACAAAATACTTTGCATGTGTGTGTATATATATATATTTGTTAATCACTTGTCACATTCAATAAAGTTTTAATAAATCACACTAGTCTTTATAGGAAATACACTGGAATTTTCATTCCAATGTATACCTTAAGAACACACAAAGGGCAACAATACACCTTCTGTCATCGAAATTGCACGCCTAATCAACATCGAAATCGATTAATTTATCTGTTAAACAATATAAGTAAATTTTCCTTTACCATATTAGTTTAAGCTGTTGGGTCAATCGATGAGAAATCATATTGACTCAAAGACAAAATATTTAGTTTGATTTAAGTGAGTTATTGTAGCCTACCTATAAAGTTTTCATATAACTTTGGATCAATCATCAATTCTCTCCATTAATTATGTGTAGCTTTAGATTTACAAATTGTCTATATTGATTAACTTATGAAAGCTCGTCAAAGTGAACTTAGACTGATGACAATTGACATCATCTTTCTTCCTAAGTTGAAGGTTCGATCCTCCATTTGTAGCTGCTGTACTAAAAAACTTATGAATGCTTATCATTTAGGTTTCGTTTGGTAACGATTTGGTTTTTGAGTTTTTATTTTTGAAAATTACGCATATATAGACATTATATCCACTTTCAAATTTCTTCCTTTATTATTTATTTTTTAGTAACGATTTAAAAAACAAGCCAAATTTTAACAATAAAAAAATAGCTTTTAAAAGCTTGATTTTGTTTTTGGAATTTGGCTAAGAATTAAACAATTGTACTAAAGAAAAATGCAAATCATGATAAGAAATGAGAAGAAGATAAGTTTAATTAATTGATATAATTATCAGTTAAAGTTCAGTTTATTAAGAGTATAAATTGACTTCTATTTTTTTTTAAAAAAAAGAAAAAAATTAAGCTCTGTCCATACCATAACTCTATGTTTAGGTCGGACTACACGTTTGAAGCAAGTGCATTGACAATAATATTTGACCATCATATGGTTATTATACACAATTTTCTTATTATATACGGTCGTACAAACAAAGTCCCAACTCAAATAATATTAAAAACACATTTTCAAGAAATATATATTTAAAAAACACAACACACTCAAATTTCTAAGGTAACCATTTTAAATTTTACCTTTTTATTGCAGAAAAAAAATATTGAAACAATGAATTAAATAACAGTTTATGCATGAAAGTCAAATTAATTACCAAGTTAATATTGTCAGTGTAAAAATATATTAGAATACATTTCACTTTTTGTCAATAAGGTTTAGAATTTATGTCAAATTAGTTAGGTTTAAAATCGAACAATCAAATTTCCATTGTTTAGAAAAATTTCTATTTTAATCCATGAATTACACAATCTGTTAATAGTTAACGAAAGTTGATGTGACAATGTTTAAATTATTGGAATACAAAAACAATCAACAGAAAAAAAATTGGATCATTAAGCATTCTAATTCATTAATTTTTGTTTCAAATTTGGCATGCTCTTAAATTAAATTCAGCATTCTCTTGGAGTCTTAGATTGAGTTCTGGGACTCAAAACAAGCTTGAATTAGGAAATTGGAGGTGAAGAATTGGTTTTTCAGCAGTGTGAAGAACACTTCTTCAAACACTTTTTTTCAACAAAATTCAACTCCTTGCATGCCTGATTTCCATTCAGAACTGAAGTTTATATTGCATGACTTTCAAGCAACAAACCTTATACATGAATTTCAGCTCAAGTTTGAGAATCTGAGCTGTAAAATTAGTGGAACCATGAATGAGCTACTAGTTTGAAGAAGTGGGAAAATCCCACTTTGAGATTTTCTTATTTTCTTCATTTTCCATTTAATTTTGTATTAATTTTTGTAAAATTAAATTTCAGTTTCAGTTAATTAATTATAATTAATTTAATATCAAATATTAAATTAGTTCAACACTGAGTCTACCACCCTGAATCCCTATTCATGGATTTAATATTTAAATCATATTTAAATATTAACCAATTCTCCAATTTTGTTTAATTCCAAAATTAAACGTGTAATTATACCGCATATAATTATTAATTCCCTTAATTCGTATATGAACGATTCAAATTAACTTGTCACGCTATTCTAAGGTTTATCCGTTTGTGAGCTAGTAGGGGGACCTAATGGATCTACAAATCATGGACTCCAACGATTCGAGATTAATTGGCTAAACTCTTTACACTAAATTAACCCCCCGTTCGTTAACTACTGGGTCACTCTACCAAAGCCCGTAGTTACACTCCCCTCATTGTAGATATATTGTGTCCACTTGATATAACCATGATTAGTAAGTTAACCCTTCACAGGTTATTCGTAATAACGGCTGGGTCAAAAGGTTGTTCTATCCCTGAAATTACCTCTTGTTCCTTAAGTCCCACTGATCCTCTAATGAATAATTAGTTTGTGATCCGATCATTAAACTGAGTCTCTCTCAGGCCAATGAGAGGGTGTGACTCCTTGTTCAAGACTCGAAGTCAGCACTTAAGGGAACAACCTCTTTAGTATCCCTGAAAGCAGGTAGGAGTGAATTCCATCTTGCACCCTATGTCCCTAGCTATCTACCGGGTCTTACCCCTGAAATAGGAGGCTTATTGAGCTGGTGCTGTTGAGCCAACTCTCACTTATGCAAAATCTAAGGATAATCTCGATTAAACAGGAGTTCATAGTTAGCTCAGGATTAAGGTCAAGTTACCTAGCTCATCATTTTGAAATAGTTAGTCTTAAACGATAAACAACATTATAAAGTAAGAGTGACTTATTTCTCGGTCCGATCTTGTGTAAGCTCATTACACAAGACGCCCCCATTCCTCATGTTACTACATGCACGAATCAGGATCACTTCGTCTGTAGCACTTTACAACTCCTTGTAACAACTACAGAGTGAGCCGCATCCGATAGTGCCAGAATAAGGCATCCAACCTTATTCGTATATTATAGATCATTTAGACTATATACTCGAACTTGATTCACTCGTTGTCTCCATATAGTTCAAGTACTCATGTAATAATCATGGATCTTATAGTTTATTGGATTTATTTCTAAAAAGAAATAAGCAATTCATATATTCAATACAACTTTATTGAATCAAACTTCAATAGCAACTTTATTAATTTATAAAATGAGTTTATTGTTTACAAACTATGAGTTTTAGGACATAAAACCCAACATAAATAACAAAATAATAATAATAACTTTTAAAAAAGCTTATCATTCCATCCCTCTCCCAATCCTCCTTCGATAGAGTCGTCATCATCGACATCTCGACCATCTGTAGATGGTGACAACCATCGCTGTTGTCCAATATTCTTCTTCAATTTGAGAAATAAGAAAACCTTTATGCTCTCCGTCCTAAGAGAAAATCCGTTTGACCTTCATGTGACAACAATGAAAATTTTGTAATTTAAGAAAGAGATGACCTACAAAACAAAGAAAAAAAAAATCTTTGATGCCTAAGTTAGTAAGAGAACTAAATAATAGAGAAGAGGGGAGAAGTTTTAAGTTACCTCATATAAAGCTATAAATGTGTATTTATAGGGGATTTGATTAAAGATTTATCTTTATAAATCGATTAGGATTAGGATATGAGATTTTCCTAATCCTAACACAGATCAAATCTTATCCTATTTTATTTTATTTTATCTTATCTCATATTATCTTGATTTATCTTATATTATCTTGATTTTTGGCTTTATTCCATTAGGCCGAAATTCTTTCCTCAACATTAGCCCTCACTCCTAAGTTTGGTTTGAGGATCGATTGCCTACTAGTCGTGTGTGTTGTCGCAAACTTAGGAGTATTACTTTCACCTTTGTTGCATTTTTTAGCTGTCCTAACCTTCTTATTATATGACATACCAACTTTATCACTCTGGTATAACCATACCGAATTTGGCTCCTCCAAGATCATTCTCGGATCTCTTGTCATGCCCGAAATATCTATCTAAACCTTCTTCTTCTTCTTCTTCTTCTGCTTTTTCTTCATTTTTTTTTTAAGATTTAGCTAAGTTCCTAGTGGGCATCCACCATAACTAAGTAGTATTGAATGCAAACTTTGCATCGTGTGGGGAGTATTGACATATGAACTTAGATTTTCATCAATCAGGGATCATTCCATTCTTCTTGTAATACGCCATATTGAGAGTGTTGATTAGATCATCATTGTATCTAATCAGTTCCCTAGTTTTCACCTTTCTGCACTAAGCGGAGTTAACCTGTCTATCTTTTACGACAAGCTTCAGTATCTATATTTCGCCCGACTCGAGGTTGTCCCCAAATTTTGCATTTTGAATTTGGTTAATTGACTGTAGGGTGGCCAATCCCTTGTTTTTCACTAGATATCTTTACTCATAATATAGTTTGATTCCCAGTTTGGTTTCTCATGACAATTTTCTCTTTTGTGGGTGATTAAGTCTTCTTTTGAGGTTCTTCAGCTAGTTTCATAAAATTATGCATCCAAATAATTATATATAGTTGCACTGCTTCCATAACCCGTCACAAATATTCCTTTGGCATATTCTTCATGACACTTAATCAATATTTGAGATATAGGTAAAGTGTCGTGAAAGTGAAACTTATCTTGTGTTTTGCTATTTTGTAAAGATTTACTAGTTGA
Organism: Benincasa hispida; assembly: GCF_027475165.1. Lineage (NCBI taxonomy): Eukaryota > Viridiplantae > Streptophyta > Magnoliopsida > Cucurbitales > Cucurbitaceae > Benincasa > Benincasa hispida. The sequence continues at coordinate 37,739,151 of NC_143483.1, forward strand.
TTGAGGTTTTAAAATCCATAATCTCCGATCACGAAAGTATTTTATCATTTATTTGCAATTTTTGAACCAATTGCTTATCATCCACAATCTTGAATTTAATAAGGAGTTCAGATCGAATCTTGTGTCTATCTCTTCAAAATGTAAGACCGAAGTCCTTCTTTTGAGGGAAAGTCATTTGTCTCATCGAATGGTAGCATGCCCATCTAAGATAATATGTTGATATGAGAACCTTTAAACTTAATGTTTAGATGAACTGGTACAAATTCAACTGGGTATCAATCTTTTTTAATTCGATTTCCTTGCTATTAGCCTCCATATCCTGACAACAAATTGAACGATGATCCTTAATGACCTGGTTGTATAACATAAATGATATCTTATAGAAATACAAGTTATTATATCTTTAGGAAAATTTAGAGGAAAATGCATTAACTTGATACGAAATTCATATTGATTGCACTTTGTGTTCATGCATTTACAAAACTCATTATTCTGAAAATTATTAAATTTAAAATCCTTGAATACAATATTTATGATGAAAAGAAGCAAAAATAAACTAAAGCAATAAATGTTGTAGCCATGGATGCATATAAAGTGATCAGATCAACTCCAAGTCTTACACACAAAGAACCATGCGATGAGCAGAAACACGAAGAGAGAAAACAAAAAATGCATGGGTGGTGGATATCAAATCAAAATATAAGTTATTACCTGCTTTAAGATAGTCGCGATAGAGCCAATGAACTTGTGACGCGACTAGTCGATGCAGCAGGGTATGGAACTAAATACAAAGGTGCCAGAGCATCATTAGAAAGAGGCAAAGAAGCTTCCATTTGACGCCTATAAATAACCAATCTAAAATTTGTCTAAGTGAGATACTTCCCATAGTGAGGTTGGTTGAAGCTCTGCCTAAATGCTTCCATAATTCCACCATTATCGTCTACCTTTCAAGCTTTTCTTTAAGGAATTCTGAGTGAGAACTCAGTCTTCCTCTCTGAAATAGAAGACAACTCCACCACCTCCATTGCAACGCCCATTGGAGTAGCCACCATACAAGCTAAAGGAAGCAAGAGATTGTGGTCGACAGCTTGACACTTTCATTCTATGCCCCTTATTACATTTTTCTTGTCACCTTATTTGTATCAAGTTATTTGAGTTTGAAAAACTCGCACACCTTAATATAAATATGATTTCTTCCATATACAATCCATCTATGTTGTCTCTTTCCTTTATCATGAGCAATTAATTCTTCAATGCATTGAGGAAGATAAACCAACATTTTTACTAAGTCTTGCATAAGATAGAATTCATCTTGGTTAATGAGTGCATATTATATTGCTTAAATTTGATTAAGAGATTGATTTAAGTAGAAATAATCAATTGATTAAGAGAGTAAGTGATTGTGGAACTCATTAAACAATGAAAGAAGTAGCTTTAGAAATAAAGTTAACCTTTTGTCTGAAATTAACTCAAGCATGCCGCCTAGAAATAGGGTAATGTGGCTTAAAAACATCGAAAGGTGAGTTCTTTATTCTATGAGTTAATGATATGAACTCATGACTTATGCATTACTTAGGAAAATGTTAATAAATCTTTTTCAACCCTACTTTATTTATTGATGTTTCCTTTATATTTCACGTACGTTGTTTCATTATGTTTGCAATTGTCATCACCATCTTCACTTCCATAACCATTCAACACACCATCACTCACTATCACTTACACTATTCACCAACATACACTTTCACCACACTTGTACTTAGTCCGATTAGTTTAGCTGTATAAAACATTCTTGATGCATAATTGAGATTTCATTGCATTAAGATCGGGCATTAAACTCATGCACATCTTAGTTGATAATCCCTGTGTTTGACCTTCAACTCACTAAGACTTTATTTTGACCTATACTTGAGTCTTAATAGGGAAAATACTGCGTTTAACTAAGATTATTGATTTTATTTGTTAATTAAGGCACAACATAAGGCTATAATTTCTTTAATCATATTGAACGCAACAAGTTTTTAGTGTCGTTGTCGGGGAACATCGGTAACTAATTTGTGTTTGATATTGTGTTTTGATTTTCAAAGGAACTTGATCAAAGGAGTATTGCACGCTTAACTAAGAAGCGTCGCAAAACATTATATGAGTGAAGGCACTATGCCTGAGTCGTTATATGACATTGAGATTAAGAGGACTTTTCACAGACGAATCAGATCGAATCGGAAAAGAATACAAAGAAATAGATCTTGTGCCATGGGAGACCAGCAAAATAATCTAGTGGTACCAAATGCAGACAATAATGTGGCCAATGTTGCGGTCAATAATGTGATCAACCAATGACAGAAACAAACCTATACAAGATTATGCTTTGTCAATTTTATACGATTTCTCATTTGGAATCACGTGTCTTGCATTTGATGGGGTCAGGTTTGAGATGAAGCTCGTAATGCTCCAATTGATCCAAACAGCTGGACATTTTGGAGGTGTGCTAGGTGAAGACCATCATGCACATCTAAAAAGTTTTATTGAAATTTGCAATACTTTCGTGCTACCAAACATTATTGCTGAGGAAACCCGACTCTCTATTTCCATTCTCTTTACGAGATGAAGCACGGTAATGGGCATACTCGCTCGAACCAAGCGAGATTACAACCTGGGATCAAATAGTAGAGAAGTTCATGAAGAAATACTTTCCTCCCACGGAGAACGCAAAGATGATGAGAAAATTTCAACAGAGGAACAGAAAAACGCTAAGCAACACATGGGCAAAATTTAAGAGGATAGTAAGAAATTATTCGAACAATGGTCTCCCTGATTGTTTGCAAATTGAAATTGTTTACAATAGCTTAAACAGGGAATCAAATGTTGCTGCCACAAGAGATCTATTAGACAAGACTTACATTGAAGCAAAGGGTATTTTGGACCGGTTTTTTCTGAAATCATGAAGATTGGAAGGAAATGGTTATGACTCTAGGTCAAGTAGAAGAGGAAACAACGAAGGAATAACTAGGAATGAAACAACCGCCACATTGCAAATGCAAGTGGCTGCAATTACTAGTTTATTATAGACTATGACAATGAACAAGGTTAAGGTAGGAAATGGTAACTAGATAAGCACTGTAAATCAAGTAACTGATATAGGATGTGCAGTATGCGGAGAACTACATACTTTTGATATATGCTCGCAGAATCCACAATCTATGTGTTTCATCAGAAACAACCTGTTCTCAAACACTTATAATCCTAGTTGGAGAAATCACCCTAATTGTTCATGAGGGAAAATAAGCAATCTCATACAGACCAACAAGAAGGCCAACAAATGAATCGAGATGGACGACCTGGGTTCCATCAAGGTCATCAAAGGAACCAGTAATTGCACAATTCATCGCAACAACCTTTAGATTCCTCATCTGTACTGGAGAATCTTCTAAAGAAATACATGTAGAGAAATGATGCCTTATTGCAAAGTCAGGAATCATCAATATGAAACTTAGAACTCTAGATGGGACAACTTGCTGGGGAATTAAAAAATAGACTGCATGGAACTTTGCCTAGTAATACCGAAGCCCTACGCCATACGGGGAACACAAGGAAAGAACAGTGTCAAGCAGTGATCCTAAGAAGTGAAAAGCTAATGACTGAAAGGACAGAAAGAAGTAAATCATAAACTAAACCAGCAAATGAACAAACCAACAAGTCCATTGATCAACAACCAAGCAATCAACCAACAAAAAACACGAAGATATATAATTCGATGCAAGAAAAGCAAGATGATGAATGCAGAAGCTCATCTGTGAGCGCTGGAACTTCAGATGCATCACTGAGATGCATTTGTAACCTCCTTACTCTTAGAGATTGAAGAAAAAGAATGGTGAATGTCAGCTTTGATGTTTCTTAGATGTACTAAAGCAACTGCATATAAACATTCCATTAGTTGAAACACATGAGTAGATGCCCTCTTATGTGAAGTTTCTAAAAGATATACTCTCTAAGAAGAGGAGATTGGGAGAGTTTGAAACTATGGCACTAACACAAGAATGCAGTGTCATGCTTCAAGAGAACATCCTAGCAAAAATGAAAAACCCTAGGAGCTTTACAATCCCATGTTCTATCAGGGGCATTGACATGGGGCAAGCCCTATGCGACTTAGGGGCAAGTATAAATTTGATGACTCTCTCTGTCTTTAAGAAGTTAGGAATTGGTGAAGCAAGGCCAACAATAGTGACTTTACAATTGGCGGATTGGTTTATAGTGCATCCGGAGGGTAAAGTCGAAGATGTGTTGGTAAAGATTAATAAGTTCATTTTACCCACAAACTTCATAATCCTAGATTATGAAGCAAACAGAGACATGCCCATAATTTTGGACAGACCATTCCTATCACTAAGGTAAACGCTAATCGTATTGGGTTTTTTGCCTTAAAACTCGTAAACAGTAAATGTAAATAATTTACTATCATCAATAAAGAGCTATCGATGTTATTTCAATAAGTGTTATTGATTGTGTTGTATGCTTTGTTTTAATAACCCTAAATCCAACATTCTAGGCTGTCTTATAAGTATTGAACTGTATGTAGAGACATACAGGGACCCATGTTCAAGATACAACCTAAAGGGTCTATAGTATAGGGATAAGGTTGGGTACCTTATCTTAGTGACACTATGGATACGACCCACTTTGTATTTGATACAAATGCAAAGATCCAACGTGTTCGTGTCGGTGACATACGAGTAAGGGTATCCTATGCAATGAGTTTGCATAAGACCAAACCATGAAATAGTAACCACTAGATGTAACTCCGTTGACTAGTAATATTCTATTTCAATAGAATGACCTACAACTTAGTCTTAATCTTGAGTATATTATAAACTTCTATTCACGAGGAATTGCCCTTTGATTTGTATGGGTGAGAGTGGCCAATTTGCCAGCTCAATAAGCCTACCATTTTGGGGAAAGACTGAGTGAAGAGTGATAACGGGCAGAAATGTATGTTATTACAGTACTAAGTTGTTAAACAATGAAGGTTTGCGTTGATAAATATATAAGATTGCATCCAAAAAGCATTAAGTTCATGACATTGCGGTCCATGCGTTCATCGCATAAAAACAGTTAACTTTGGTATTTTTATGCAGAATATGTGTTAATGCAAGGCGAAAAGCGTGATCACAAGAAATCAAAGGGCGAACGTAGCGTCACCGCAAGGCTTTGCGGTGATTTGCGCTCGCAAGCATCTGTTAAAGAAGGATTGCGCATAGAGCCGACACAACTTGGTGGGTGCATCTGGGTGAAAAGCATAATTAATCACGATGGGACAGAAAGCTGATGGCGATCGAGTCCAAATTAAGTTGACAAGCCGCTAACAATAGCAAGTACACTCAGCTTTTCGGTGACAAATATTCGGTGCATCAGACAGGGAATTAAAGCCATCCCATCAGGGAAATCATAAGAGAGAAGACGCTTTTCACCCCGAAGCTCTATAAATACTGAAGGCAACCTTTAGAAGAGGAGTTCAAATAGTTAGAGAATTTTCCCTTAGATATAATAGCCTTGTTCATAGTTTTCCTTTTTATTTAGAAGGCGAAGCAAGAGAAGGGAAGAGACGCTGGAAGATCGCACTGGGCAGCTCGAGAGGGAACCCAGAGATGTGGAAAAGCAAAGACTAGGCCGACTCTCGCGAGAGCGAGACTATCTTTTAAACAGAGTAGAAAAGATAGTGTAAAAGCCTTGGGAAGCAAGAGATTGCTACCAGACTCTTTATTCTCATCTTGCATTGCTATTTTTTTTATTGCACCTCTATATCTATACAATGGAACTTCTTTATCTACATTTGTTCACTCTCTTAAAAGCATGCATGAGTAGCTAAATTTATCGAATGGGTTGAGAAGAACTAAGCTAACATGACCTAGGACCTTCATCGCATGCGTTTATTTTGTTTTATGCTGTGCCCAACACCCCTTTAGAGCTACTCGAGAGAGTCTGAAGAAAAAACCTAAGACTTGAGAGAGCTAGGTTAGAATTTAGACTCGAGAGAGCAAGATTAGATCTGCATAAGCAAGAGATAGGGACTTAGAGATAAGCTCTATTTGCCAACATGCATCGCACGCACCCTAGAGATAGGTTATGATACTATGTAGTCGCCTTACTTGTGTGTGTGTCATTTTGTCATCGCATAAATAAGCATAGAGGCTTATGTGTAGGTCCTATAGACTCATCGCATATATCGTATGCATTTTAGTATTAGAAGCCGTAGCATTTGCGTCGAGAGATGATTTGCTATTGTATGTGTGTTGCATGATCGCATAACATGAATGCATTCTAGGAAGTGTTAGCTGAAACCCTTCTCAACCCGTTCCCCGCATATTCATTGCATCTTCTGTATTATCTACCCTTTTCGTAACTCCGTCGCATATATTTATTTTACTCCATAAAAACCAACCCAAAACAAGTATTTGATTGATTGGTTACCGCAAAGGCTTCTTGAAAATTATCACCGCATACCGTTTTCCTTAGTCCATGAGTTCGACCCTGGTCTTACTAGGAAACTCAGTGGAATTTATACTTGAATTCTGCAGAGAAAACTTGTTGCTCAATGCATTTCCATCATTTCATTCCATAATTTCACCTCATAAAATAATGCATCAAGTTTTTGGCGCCGTTGCCGGGGACTTCGGCAAATCAGTGTGCTAACGGTAATTTTTCTGATTTCTTTGCAGCTTTCAATCTTTGGCGAATTACGACCCGGAGATTGAGAGGACGTTTTGACAAAGACTAAGAAACATCCACCACCAATAACAACCAGACAAAGACGATATGGCAGAGCAGCCTAGAAACGGAGCACCAAACGACAACGTCATGTCGAATCCAATCCTACTGGCAAACGATCGGAATAGGCCCATTTGGGACTATGCATCACCAAACCTCTACGATTTCTCTCTAGGAATCATGAGGCGTGCCCTTGATGGATCCCGATTCGAGATGAAACCGGTGACGCTGCAGATGATCTAAACTGCAGAACAATTTGGAGGACGGTGTGGCGCGGACCTGTATGCTCACCTCTGAAGCTTCATAGAAATCTGCCACACGTTTGTGTTCCCGAACATCTTTACCGAAAAAGTTCGACTAACTTGGTTTCCATTTTCTTTGTGTGATCAGGTACGAAAATGGGCGTATTCCCTTGAGCCAGGAGAGATCACTTCATAGGAACAGGTCGTAGAGAGTTTATAAAGAAATATTTCCTACATACTAAAAACGCCAAGAGAAGAAAACTAATAACCAATTTTGAACAAGACATGGATGAATCACTCAGCGATGCTTGGGCAAGGTTTAAGAGGCTGGTAAGGGACTGTCAACACAACGGATTACCAGACTACTTGCAAATGGAGATCTTTTATCACGATTTAAATCCCGCTTTGCAGACCGTTGCCAATGCGGCAACCGCTGGTGGTCTGCTAGAAAAAACGTATGATAAGGCTAAGAACATCCTGGATTGCATCTCTAAAAATCACGAGGATTGGAGAGAGAGCGATCAGAGACTGAGAATAAAGGATAATGACGCGGTGCTATCGCATCACTTCAATGTCAGATGACCGTAATGATGAACCTAATTTAGGGAATTGCAATCAACAGCCCAGCGCCACATAGTGGGCAAGTAAACGCAATTAATCAGAATGTCACAAGGTGTGCGACTTGCAGTGAAGGTCACGCAATGGACGAATGCCCGCAGAACCCACAATCTATTTATTTTGTGAAAAATAATCCATTCTCTAACACCTACAACCCCGGGTGGAGAAACCACCCCAACTTTGCGTGGAAGAATCAACAGCAAAATTTCCAATTTGTGGTTCAAAAATAAGGGCCATCTAGATTCTTCCCGCAAAATAACGGTCAGACGAGCAGTCAAGCCAGTAGTTCACAACCGCTGCAATCTTCCTCCTTGGAAAGTCTGTTGAAGCAGTATATCGAGAAGAACGAAACTGTGCTTCAAAACTAGGCGACGTCCATCTGCAACTTGGAATTACAAATAGGCCAGATTGCGAGCGAGCTAAAGAATAGACTACAAGGGGCCCTGTCGAGTTCAGCAGAACTCCCACGCAACCCAGGGGCATCAGGTAAAGAGCAATGTCAAGTCGTGACATTGCGGAGTGGAAAAACTGTTGTAGGGGACAAGAGGGAGCCTAGTCATACTGCTTCTATTGCGTTGGAACCTGAGATTGCGGTGACTCAAGAAGAAGAAGGAGAAAAAGAAGCGATAGAACCAGAAGTTGCGTCCACCTCAGAGCCAAAAAAAAAGGGGATCGTGAGAGTATAGTTGCCACCTTTCCCGCAGAGACTCAGAAAGAAGAAGAATGACGAGGTACAGTACCAACGTTTCATGACTATGTTAAAACAATTGCATATTAATATTTCGTCCAGTGAAGCGATTGAAGAGATGCCTACATATGCGAAGTTTCTGAAGGATATGGTAACCAAGCAAAGAGTCTTGACGCAGAGCTCGAAATCAATAATCCCATTGGTGACGAGAAATTAGAAGTCAAACTATTCAACAACTAAAATCCCATGGACGCGGTATGCGATGCATGTTCTAGGATATGCGTTGATAGTCATGCGTCCTGTCACAAGTTTTCTTGCACTCACCTAAGTATAACGCGAACGCAAGTTTCTCGGATGATTCAAGGTCGAACACAGGGACTTGTAGCACAATGAATGCGGTGATGTGCAGCGATTTAAATAAAAGAATCGAAAGGAGGTTGCTACGTTAACCCTACTCCTACTCCTATCTAACAGACAACGCAATGAGAATATGCATGAGAGGTAGAGGTACGACAACTCTTGGCATGAAATAAATGAATGGGAAAATAGATAAAATGTGGAGATGATTTCATTGCAACCCTTAAGAGTGATCGCAAGAGCAACCTTAGTCAATGCAAACCATGCAATCATGATACACACACGTGATCCTAACTCTAGGACGTATGCGGTGTATCTGCGATATTGTCGAGAAGCCTATGCCTGCCTAGACCTCCATAACCAGCTCACTAGCTCTAGCCGCATGAGCGTGGCTGCCGCATAACTCCTTATCCTACTTTCTAGACGCATGCAATATCCAATCTGTAGGGTGCATGCATACGCTGTGTAATAGAAAACGGAGCTTATCTCTAAGATCTCCATTCTTGCCTATGCGTTCCAATCCGCTCTTTCGAGTCTTAGATTTGGGTTTTAAACTACTCTCCTAAGAAATGATGAATGATGCGCTTATAGGACAAAGTAACCGCATGAGTTCTGCTGACCTAAGATTGTTCCTATCTCTAGTGACCAATGCATACATTGCTTAATGCGACCAACCACTTACCCTCCCGAGCAGTTGGTTGTTACTGACTTTACTCATAGACAAGCAATGCGTTAGTCTATAGATAGGCATTGCCACAGCTTCACACTAAGCAAATAAGGTTACTCATACACTCACGCAACGCACACCTCTCGGTGGGTTGCTACATGTTTCATATCCCTAATCCACATGACTAAATATGCGATACCCAAGCAATCTCACTAAGTGTTGCAATGAAAGTAAAGATGCTAAGTAAAGAAGATGGAGATGGAATCGAAGGAAACAAAGAAATGTATTGAACACAAAATGCATTAGTTCCTTAATCACAAAATGTAAACAATACAGTGTAAGAAAAGGAAGGAAAATGGAATGATCGGCTGGAAGCAAAGACTTGCTTCCAGCGGATGTGCGTCAAGGCTGTCGGTGGTGTCATAGATAGGCGGAGGAGCTGACTCTCTCGAGATCTAGCTCCGATCGAAAGCTCCGGCCGTCACTCGGAATGGATGAAGGAGGTGAAGAACTCTCAAGCGTCTTCTCATGCATTTTGTCTGGATCGTGACGAAAATTCCCGGATAACTTGAATTTCTGCTCATCGGCTTCTATTTATAGACTTTGGGTCGCCGACAGCATTAATTGGACTGCTCTGTGTTTGACATTGGTGCGTTAGTCCATTCTGAACCTCTACCACTAATGGCGTGGTAGGTGAAATATCAACATCATGTTTTAGTTTCTTTTGAGGTAGAAGAGTTGATGCGTTCATTCCACCAACCTTGCGTTGATCCCATTAGTATGCGTTGTCGCGTAGCCGCAATCATTCAATGACTGCATTCGCTTAATACCGCAACTCTACACAATGACCGCAATCGCTAGGCGAGCGCAACTCCTATGCAATTAATGATAACGGGCAGAAATGCACGTTATCATAGTGCTAAGTTCTTAAACAATGTTGGATTGCATTGATAGAATATGTTAAATTGCGTCCATTAAGCATAAATTCTCTAATATTGCGATCGCATGGGTCCAATGCATTAGAGCAGTTGATCTTTATATTTTTGTGCAGAATAATGCGTTAACACAATGCAAAGAATGCAATCATAGGAATACATTGGTCAAGCGCAACTTCACCGCAAGACTTTGCGTTGATCGTGCTTGCAAACATCCACCCAAGAAGAATCACCGCAACATAATGGGATAGAAAGCTGACAGCAATCGAATCTAAATTAAGTTGACAGCCGATAACGGTCACAAAGGACACCCAGCTTTATCGGTGACAATTATCCGGCGCATCAATCAGGAATTAAAGCTGTCCCATCTGTACAACCAGGAGAGAAAAGTCGCCTTTCACCTTTGATGCCTTATAAATACCAAGTGCATTCTTCAGAGAAGAGGTTAAGCAGTCGATTACCTCACCACCATCACAAGTTCACGTTTCTGTGCATAGCTTTCTTTTCCATTTTACGGCAGAGCAAGAGAAGAGTGGTGACGTCAGAGATCGTCTAAGGCGGCTCGAGAGAGAACCTTGAGGCGTAAGAGCAGAGAGCGGGCTGACTCTCACAAAAAATGAGAATATCTTTAGAGCACGAGTAGAAACAGTGTAACGCCTGGCAGCAAGAAATTGCTCTAGGCTCTTTACTATACTTGCATTGTTATTCTGTACTTCATCTTATATCTATTCAATGGAAGTTCTATTTCTACATTTGCTCACTCTCTTAATACGCATGAGTAGCTAAACTAGTTGAATGGGTTGAGAGGAATAAACTAACATGATCTAGGAAGTTTATTGCTTGCAATTGTCTTGTTTTATGTTGTGCAAAATACCCCTTTAGAGTTACTCGAGAGAGAATCTAAAGAAAGAACATAATGTCTCAAGAGAGCTAGGTTAGAATGTGGACTCGAAAAAGCAAGATTAGGCTTGCATAAACAAGAGATGGGGACTTAGAGATAAGCTTTGTTTGTCAACTTGCATCGCATGCATTCTAGGAATAGGAATGATATTATATGGTCGCATATTTATGTGAATGTCATGTTGTCATCGCATAAATAGAAATAGAGGTTTATGTGTAAACCCTATAAACTTATCACATATTTATCGCATTCATTCTAGCCTTAGAAGCCGTGGCATTCACGCCGAGAGGTGATTTACTATTGTATGCATGTTGCATAATCGCAAGGCATGAACGCATCCTAGGGAGTGTTAGCCGAAACCCTTCTCAACCAGTTCATCGCATATTCATCGTATTTCCTGTTTACCAACTCTTTTCGAACTCTGCCGCATCATTAACACAACAACAACCCAACACTTATTTATTCAACTGGTTACCACAAGTTTTCATAAAAATCTCCAACGCAATTATTTTCACAAGTCCCTGTGTTCGACCCTAGACTTACCAGGAAACTCAGAGGAATTTACACTTGGATTCCTCTAGGGAAACTTGAGTGCACAACGCAATCCATCAACGCATATCATCCATATTTTCCACACCTCATTAATTTAAACATCAATGGACGCATACGGCTGATTACTGCAACATCCATGCGTTAATCGATGTGTTGGCCTTTGCAATGGAGAGTTTCTCCATATGGGTCGTCTATGCGATGGGAGTTTGCTATACCTTGCTCCATCGGAGGATCGTACATCAAGCAAGCAATGTGTGACCTTGGAGCCAACATCAACTTGATGCCTCTGTCAACCTTTAAGTAGCTGAATGTGGGGCAGCTTGCACCCACGACCGTGACTCTCCAACTAGCAGATAGATCTCTGGTGCATCCAGAGGGGAAGGAGAAGGACGTGCTGGTTACAATCGACAAATTTATATTACCAGCCGACTTCATCGTCTTAGATTACGAAGTCGACAAAGATGACCCATCATACTAGGGCGACCATTTTTATCAATAGGTCGTGCCCAAATTAATGTGCACAAAGGAGAGATCACCTTGAGCGTGAATGGACAGAAGCTCAAGTTTAACATCATCTGTGCCATAAATTTTCCTGACGAAGAAGACTTGAATGAATTTGACGACGACTAGAGTTTGAATGAAGAAGAAAAGCTTGACGATGAAAACGAAGATGAGGATACAAGCGCATCCATTGTTTCATGTAATGCGATCATAAAAAAAACAAATATGGAAGATGAGATGATCGCAACCCAAGAAGAAGAGCCAACAGTAAATGAAGAAAGAAAAACAATGCAACCGTCCTTAAAAGAACCGCCAATAATAAAGCTGAAGACCGTGCTTAATCACCTAAAGTATGCATTTCTGGGACAGAATGAGAAGCTGCCAGTAATTATTTCCTCTGAAGTTAATGAAGACTATGAGAATGCATTGCTGAGCATTCTAAGAAGGTATGTGCAAGCGATTGGCTGGATGCTCATAAACATTTGAGGAATTAGCCCCGCATACTGTATGCATCGAATTCGTCTCGAAGAAAACCACAAGGGATCGATTGAACATCAGCGTAGACTCTACCCTGCGATGAAAGAGGTCATTAAAAAGAAGATAATCAAGTGGTTAGATGCAGGCGTCATTTATCTGATAGCAGACAGCACATGAGTCAGCCTCGTGCATTGTGTGCCGAAAAAGGGTGGGATGATGGTAGTCTCCAACGTAAATAATGAGCTGATACCGCAAATGACCATCATCGGATGATGTATTTGCATGGACTACCGCAAGCTGAATGCGGCCACGAAGAAAGATCATTTCTCTTTACCATTCATTGACCAAATGCTAGATCGTCTAGCCGAAAATGACTTCTACTGCTTTTTGGATGGGTATGCCGGGTATAACCAGATTATGATTGCTCCAGAAGATCAGGACAAGACCACATTCACCTAACCGTATGGAACTTTTGCTTTTCGCCGCATGCCATTCGGCCTCTACAATGCGTCAAGCACGTTCCAAAGGTGCATGATGGCCATCTTTTCAGAATATCTTAAGGACTCTGTTGAAATATTCATGGACGACTTCTCTGTCTATGGGCACACATATGAAGTCTGTCTGGCCAACCTAAAGAAGATATTGAAAAGAGACAAGGAGACGAATCTCGTACTTAACTGGGAAAAATGCCATTTTATGGTAAAGAAGAGCATTGTGCTGGGGCACAAGGTATCCCGGGACGGGTTGGAGGTGGACAGGGCAAAAGTAGAAGCAATTGAAATACTCCTTCCTCCAACAAGTGTAAAGGCTGTAAGAAGTTTCTTGGGGCATGCTGAATTTTACAGGCGTTTTATCAAGGACTTTTCGAAAATAGCACGACCGCTGAGTGCGTTGATGGAGGTTGACAGAAAATTTGACTTTGACGACAATTGCCTCAACGCATTCAGAATTTTGAAGAATGCATTAACGACCACGCCCGTGTTGATCGCACCAGATTGGACACTTCCCTTTGAAGTAATGTACAACGCAAACGGGTATGTGATGGGAGCAGCTCTGGCACAGAAGAGAAAAAAATATTACATTCCATCGCATATGCGAGTAAGACTTTGAATCCTACTTAGACTAACTACACCACCATAAAAATAGAGCTACTTGCGGTAATTTTTGCGTTGGAAAAATTTAGAGTATATTTGCTGGGAACAAAAGTACTCATTCATACTGACCACTCGGCGATAAAGTATTTAATGAAAAAGAAGGATGCGAAGCCGAGGTTGATCAGATGGGTTCTCCTCCTCTAGGAATTTGACATAGAAATAGTTGATCGCAAGGGGACGGAGAACCAAGTTGCGGATCACTTATCCAGATTGGAAAATCCTAAGGTTGACCAGAATGAGTTAGAGGTGAGTGTGATGTTCCCAGACGAGCAGCTATTTCATATTGAAGAATTGCCATGGTATTCCGACATAGTCAGCTATCTGGTTTGCGAGCAATTCCCTGAAGAGTATACCGATCACCAAAGAATGAGGCTCAAGCACGAATGCAGATTATGTTTCTGGGATGAGCTAAATTTGTATAAAAAGGGGGCAGACCAGATTCTGCGATTATGTGTACCGAATGCTGATCAACAACGCATATTGAAACAATGTCATGATTCACCTTATGGTGGGCACTTTGGAGGACAGCGCACCGCAGCTAAAGTATTGCAAAGTGGATTCTATTGGCCGATACTGTTTAAGGATGCAGCTGACTACGTGATGAAGTGTGACCGGTGCCAACGTACAGGTAACATTTCATGGAAACATGCGATGCCTATGAACACCATTTTGGAACTAGAGTTGTTCGACGTCTGGGGCATTGATTTCATGAGACCATTCCCACCGTCGAATGGTAAAAATTATATTTTGTTAGCCATCGACTACGTGTCCAAGTGGGTAGAAGCAGTGGCATGCGCCGCAAGCGATGCGGCGGTAGTCTTTAAATTCTTGAAGAAAAACATTTTCACTCATTTTTGCACTCCACGTGTCATAATAAGTGATGAAGAAACCCACTATGTCAATCATACTGTCAAAGGATTGCTGTGAAAATATAACATCCTCCATAAAGTGGCTACCGCATACCATCTGCAGACGAATGGTCAAGCCGAAGTGTCCAACCGAGAGATCAAGCTAATACTAGAGAAGGTGGTAAAGCCTTCGCGAAAGGATTGGGCAACAAAGCTAGATGATGCGTTGTGGGTATACCGAACTGCCTATAAGACACCCATAGGCATGTCCCTATGCGTTGGTATTTGGTAAAGCATGTCATTTGCCATTAGAGCTGGAACACAAAGCGCTATGGGCGTTGAAGAAGCTAAAATTTGACTTGAAGATAGCAGAAGAAGCGAGAAAACTTCAATTGGTCGAGCTGGAGGAATAGAGGATTAACGCATATGAGAACGCAAAGATCCATAAGGAACGCGCAAAGCGCTGGCACGACAAACATATATGCGGCAAGAACCTCCAAGTCGTGTAGAGGGTCTTACTATTTAACTCACGACTGCAGCTCTTCTCTAAGAAATTAAAGTCACGTTGGTCCAGACCATTCATAGTTAGAAAGGTATTCCCGCATGGCGCGGTCGAATTATCTAACGATGATGGAACCAACATATTCAAAGTTAATGGGCAACGAGTAAAAGTGTATCCCAGAGAAGGCTGGCATCGCCAAGTCGACTTCGTGAAACTGAGAAACTCTGAATAAGAAAGAAGTGGGTGGTCCCTGTGCTATCAGACGATTGAAATTCATCAGGGACGCAAGTTTTGTGAAGTACCCATTGGAATCACGCAATCTTCAACTTTTCTCTACTCCTTAGTATTTTCATTTGACTATATTTTTAGTTCTTTATCTAAAAAAAAAAAAAACAATCGTGCTAAACGATTGCGGTGAGCGATTTTGTAACTTTTTTTTTTTTTAATATTTGACCCTCTCAATGTTTTTCTTGCAACGATCGAGGCGAACGATTGCGGAGGCACTACATGAAGACTTAACTACTTTATTCTGTCACCGCAATCCAAAAGAAGAAGATCGCCGCAAAGCAGGATGCGTTTCAATCCAAAAGAAGAAGATCGCCGCAAAGCAGGATGCGTTAACAAACAATGCGGGCGATAACACAAATTTGGGGGTTGTATTCTTCCTTGACTTTATTCCAAATTTTGCACTATCGCATCGCATTTTAATTTTGAAAGTTTTATCACCACATCCTCTTTGATTATCGCAATCATTTAACATTGATAAATTTATTAAGTCACCGCATGCTTTCTCTTTGTCAATTATGATTTCAATGATGAAACACATACCTCTAATTTTTCGTATATACAAGAGTCGACTTAATTTTTGGACCGTCACCTCATGAAATATTTCTAGAAGTTAGTGGTCTACTCGCTTTCTTTCAAATTGACTATTTATGTAGCTTCCTAAGAACATCGCATGACTTCTTTCACTCTATTGGCAATGAGGATATTGCCGCATTTTAAATTTGGGGGTGAGGTATTTATTTTTGACCTTGCTATTTTTAGTTCTATAAAAAAAAGAAGGGAAAATTTTGAGAATAACAACTCCACTGTCAATGCAATGGGGAAACCCATATTGATAAGAGTTAAGTTGTGAAGGGCACTGACCCACAGTTGGATGTCTGCATGACACACGTGGAGGCAAGCCAAAACGAAAGTAAGTCGCCAGGATCAACGCATAAATAAATGACCGCAACTCTACTGCCAAGGAAGTATGAGTTTAGTCTGAGAAAGAGCGCCTTGCTCGTAGTTGGATGTCCGCATGACACACGTGGGGGCAAGCCAAAATGAAGGTGAGGCACTTGGATCAGCACAAGGTCAGAGAAAAATAACGATGTCAAAAATGCAAGGGTAAAAATCATTTAACACCCAGTGAAAAAGTTTTTTTTTTGAAATAAATCATGCGATGCCCGGAATCTAGTAAAGTCCTTTTTGAAGGTTAAACTTGCGGTCCCTAGGTTTTAGAAATATTTTAAGAAGATATTTGAATAAGAATTAAGGAAATTTTGGTGTATAGGATTTGAATGAAGTATCCTTGAGAAATCTAGAAAAAAAGATTGCGGTCAACTTTCTAAAGGAAATCTTTTGCTTATGCTTGAGGACAAGCATTGTTTATATTTGAGGGTGTGATAATGGGCAGAAATGCACGTTATTACAGTGCTAAATTGTTAAACAATGAAGGTTTGCGTTGATAAAATATATAAAATTGTGTCCAAAAAACATTAAGTTCATGACATTGCGGTCGCATGTGTTCATCGCATAAAAATAGTTAACTTTAGTATATTTATGCAGAATATGCGTTAACGCAAGGCAAAAAGCGAGATCACAAGAAATCAAAGGGCGAACGCAGCATCACCACAAGGCTTTGTGGTGATTTGCGCTCGCAAGTATCTGCTCAAGAAGGATTGCCGCATAGAGCCGGCGCAGCTTGGTGGGCGCATCTGGGTGAAAAGCATAATTAATCACGATGGGACAGAAAGCTGATGATGGTCGAGTCCAAATTAAGTTGACAAGCCGCTAACGATAACAAGTACACTCAGCTTTTCGGTGACAAATATTTGGCGCATCTGACAAGGAATTAAAGCCATCCCATCAGTACAATCATAAGAGAGAAGACGCCTTTCACCCCCAAAGCTCTATAAATACTGAAGGCAACCTTTAGAAGAGGATTTTGGACAATTACAGAATTTTCCCTTGTTCATAGTTTGGACAGATAGAATAAGCCTTGTTCATAGTTTTCCTTTTTATTTAAAAGGTGGAGCGAGAGAAGGGAAGAGACGCCGGAAGATCACACTGGGCAGCTCGAGAGGGAACCCAGAGACATGGAAAAGCAAAGACCGGGCTGACTCTCGCGAGAGCGAGACTATCTTTTAAACAGAGTAGAAAAGACAATGTAAAAGCCTTGGGAAGCAAGAGATTGCTACCAGGCTCTTTATTCTCATCTTGCATTACCATTTTTTATTGCAACTCTATATCTATACAATGGAACTTCTTTATCTACATCTGTTCACTCTTTTAAAAGCACACATGAGTAGCTAAATTTATCGAATGGGTTGAGAAGGACTAAGCTAACATGACTTAGGACTTTCATTGCATGCGTTTATCTTGTTTTATGCTGTGCCCAACACCCCTTTAAAGCTACTCAAGAGAGAGTCTGAAGAAATAGCCTAAGACTTGAGAGAGCTAGGTTAGAATCTAGACTCGAGAGAGCAAGATTAGATCTGCATAAGCAAGAGATAGGGACTTAGAGATAAGCTCTATTTGCCAACATGCATCGCACGCACCCTAAAGATAGGTTATGATACTATGTGGTCGCCTTACTTGTGTGTGTGTCATTTTGTCATCGCATAAATAAGAATAGAGGCTTATGTGTAGGTCCTATAGACTCATCGCATATATCGCATGCGTTCTAGTATTAGAAGCCGTAGCATTTGCGTCGAGAGATGATTTGCTATTGTATGTGTGTTGCATGATCGCATAATATGAATGCATCCTAGGAAGTGTTAGCTGAAACCCTTCTCAACCCGTTCCCCACATATTCATCGCATCTTCCGTATTATCTACCCTTTTTGTAACTCCGCCGCATATATTTATTTTACTCTGCAAACAACAACCCAAAACAACTATTTGATTGATTGGTTAAAACAAAGTCTTTTTGAAAATTATCACCACATACTGTTTTCCTTAGTCCCTGAGTTCGACCCTGGACTTACTAGGAAACTCAGTGGAATTTATACTTGGATTTCGCTAAGAAAACTTGTTGCTCATCGCATTTCCATCACTGCATTTATTTCCATAATTTCATCTCATAAAATAATGCATCAAAGAGCTAAGAACATAATAATACAAGATGGATTTAACTTCTTCCTAACTTTAGGGTAAGTAGATGCGTGTTTCCTTAAGTGGTGTCCGGAACTTGAACAAAGGGCTCTACCTTCTCACTAGCCCAATAGGGGGTTTCTATTCAAGATTAGACCATAAACAGGTTGTTCATTAAAGGAGCACTAGTACTTAAGAATACAACCCAGAGGTAAAACGATAATTTAACCCAGCTGGTGTTACGAACACTCGTGAAGGACTAACTTGCTGTTATTGGTTTATATTCTTGGACATAGAAATATATCTACAGTGAGAAGAGTGCAGCCATGAGTCTTTAGTGGAATGTACCCACAGTTAACAAATATTGATTGATGTGGTTAATGAGTATAGCTAATTAATCTTATATTGTTGGAGCTTCTGATCTGTAGGTCCATGAGGTCCCCTTTCTAGCTCGTAAAAGGAATTGAGGTAACTATGTCTTGAATAGAGTTTGAAATGTTCAAATTCACCTAGGGAAATAATATAATGTATAATCATACATTATAATATAAAGTTTATTTTTTAAATTAAATTTTATAAGATAAATTTAATTTTGGATATGATTCAATATTAATTTTTAAATATTTGAAGGAGTTCAAATATTAATTTAATATAAATTAGATTCATATTAAAATAATAAATTAAAATTAATGTGTATTTGATGCACATTAGAACTATAGGTTATGAGAGAAATATAACTGAATATGATTCGTTTGGAGGTTAAATTAAATATTTGATATTTAATTTGGTAATTAATTAATTGAGAATTAAATAATTATTTAATTTAATTTAATATAATTTGATTTGATTTAATTAAATTAATTGAATTAAAACTATAGGTTATATGAGAGACATTTCATTTAAATATGATTTAAATGAAATCATTAATTAAATTAGATTTAATTAATTAATTAATTAATTAAATCAGATAACTTCCACGTAGGGGAGTTATCTGAATCGTGGGTTCTTCACGTTCATACTCTCTCTCCTCTACTGGTTAAGAGACCTACAAAACGTGAATTACGATTGATTTGGAAAAACATAGAAAAGGTTCTGTGAAATTTTTCTCTCCAGAAAACAAAATTCTCCCCTTCTCTTCCCAATTATTTTTTTGGTTCCCACAAACCAAAGTCCTAAAAAAGATTCTCAGGGAATAGGATTGTAGCTTTATGGTGGTATTGGTTTCAATCAATTGGAGAATTGGCGAATTCAATCAAGGTTTCTACAAAGGTAAGATTTCTATCTCTTTTTATGTAGAATTATTGAATTGCATACTTAACCTAGGATATTTTTACAGTAGACTATTTAATTTTGATCTCTGTATTATTTTCTAGACTTTTTCAGTGTATGGATTCAGAATACCTAAATCAAATAATGAGTAATGCTTTTATGTCTTCCACTGCTTAGGGTTCTCATCTCTACAAATTGATGTTTATAAAGGAGAAATAACCATGAGGATTAATGGACAACAAGTGAAATCCAATGACCTCAAGGCATTGGCATACCCTGATGAACTAGATGCAGGTCACATAATTGACATGAAGTAGACATCGACAGTGATGTGGACAACGAAGAAGAGAAGTTTGATACATAACAAGCTGGATCATGTTGTGCTATGAAGGAAGTCTAGAGTTAAGGAACACTGAATCTAGAGAACCAGTGAGCGGAAGCGGATCATTCCAAACTCCATTGTGAAAGAACTCAAACCTTTACAGTCATATAGAAGAGATTATGCATAAAGGATAAATTTTAGTATGCTTCTTAAATTAAATATAAAGGATCGAGTGACAATACCTTTGAAGAACTTTTTCTTCATGTATTTCCCTCGACCAGTCACCAATGCGTCCAAACAGCACGAACGCAACAAGCAACTGAAAGATCCTCAATCACTAGTAAGTAAAACTCGATCTTCGGTGTGAGAATCCAGGAGTTGTGGGCTCTGTATGATTTTCGATAGAGGAATGGAGAAAGTGAACGATCGAGTATGCAATCAAACGATCGTGTAGAAGAAGAAGCCTATCGTATAGACTTGATACTCGATAGTGTAGAAACAAGTACTATCGTATAGTAACTCGACACTTTAAACGTTTAAGCTCTGTCGAACTATCGTGTAATAAAACTCAGTTTACTCAATAGTGAATTCTGTGAGACCTTTCGAATGACTAATTTGAAAAATAATTTTTCTTTTTATCTCACAGTTACTATAAAATCGTGTATAACCACCCACCAAGGTCGGTTATTTAAAAAAAAATAATTATCATATAATTAATAAATTATAAATAAATACAATAACTAACTTATCATATTATATTTATAATCTATAGTTTTAATATTGCATCATATGCAACATAAAAACCATAGTTCTTTTTCTATTTTATGGCATTTAATATAAATCATATTTATATTAATTCCTCCAATAATGTATCAAATACATCATATCAATTATATCATATATAATTGAATCAATTTAATTATATCATATATAATCAAATTCCCTCTTGTAAATTTGAACACTTCAAACTCCAAAAATCTTATTCTTAATAGATTGCTCCCTTAAGGGTTGATTCTGGGTCTTGAACATTGTGGCCACATCCTCTCTCTAGAAGAGAGGACCCAATCATAGTAGGATTATAACTTATTGTTCATTAGAGGAATTAGTGGTACTTAAGAAGTTAGATGTAACTACAGGGGCAAAATGATAAATTGGCCCAACTGTACTTACGAGCGATCTGTGAAGGATTATCGAACTGTTAATTGGTTAATATGGACACAGAAATATATCTATAGTGAGAAGAGTGCAGTTGTTGGTCTTTAGTGGAGCGCCCGACAGTTAATGGATGGTGGATCTTGTGACTAAAGAGTTTAGTCAGCTATTCACGTATCGTTGGAGCTTCAAGCTACAGGTCCATAAGGTCCCCTTGGTAGCTCAATGGATTCAAGTTGAGAATCATATTTTGGGGTTGATTTGAAGTGTTCAAATTAACGAGAGGAAATTCAATTATATATGATATTATTGGTGTGATATATGAGATACATCAAGTGGAGGAATTAATGTAAATATGATTTACATTAAGTACCATAAAATAGAAAAAGAACTATGGTTTGTATGTTTCATGAGATGAAATATTAAAACTATAAGTTGGTTATCATATTTATTTATAATATATTAATTATATGATAATTAATTTCTTTTTCTCTAATAATCGATTGAGTGGGAGGTTATTGGTAGTTTTATGGTAACCGTGAGATAAAATGAAAATTGTTTTCTCAAATAAAGTTGCCTCATTCGGAAAGTTCTCACGGAGACAAGCTATTAAGTGAAAGAGTTTCACTAAGCAATTTTCGTTGAGAGACTAAATGATCATTTAAGAGTTGATAATACGATCGTTGACCTTTTGATCGTTGTTATACGATCGAGTAGTAAAAGTCTCTGCGATAAGCTTTATTTACTAAACAATCGAGCACATCGTCTATGTGATAGATAACATCTTATCTCCCCTTGCTCGATCGTAGACCTCCAGTCTCTTCCTCAAGCCAAGATCATACGGAGCCCACAACTCTTGGATTTTCACACCGAAAATACCAAGGTAACCATTGTGGTGGTGTTCTCACTCAGTTCGTGGATCAAGTTAGACTTGAGGAGCTGTTGGTCATTCGTTGTGTTCATGTTCATTGGCTGTATCGGTCGTTGCGTTCAAGTGTGTTGTTCTTGAACACTTGTAGATTGATCAAGGGATTCGTGAAGAATGGTTCTTCAAAGGTATGCATCCTCTATCCCTTGTATCATCATTTAGCATTATGCAATTTCTTGTTGTGCATGACCTGTTAGTTTTCTTTTAGACTGTAATTGTTTTGTGTTCAATTTGAATGGAATTTGGAATGATCCCTTCCACTGCTCATGGAAATCCTCGTGTTTGATTTTCTTAAAAAAGGTCCCTTATAGATAGATTTATTACAAATTTAATCTTTTATTCAAATCAATTTAATCCTATTAAACTGATTTAAAAGATTAAACTTAGGTATCTAATCTCATTAGAACTGTGATCTTAGGTCTATCTCAATCAAATTTTAAAACTAATTTAAAAAATTATTAAAGCCTAAGTTTGCATGCAACTCTTGGTTATTGATTCTAATTCTAATATCATCAATTATAATACTTATAAAGAATGAAACAATCAAAATCAACCACATTGCTAAGCTAAACATCCACAAGGTATTTATAACATTTATAAATAAACCTAAATGTCATGCTTCATGCAATGTTCATTCATTACTACTATATTACTTTTACATAACTTGTAATGATGCTAACATACACCCTTATACTATAACACTTATAATATAAAGATGAAGCATGAATATGCTTTGATGCATGCATGTATTATAACTCTTATATTATATCATGCATGATCATGCTTATCATGTAACCTACTATATTATAACACTTATAATATAAAGATGATGCATGAAAAAAACGCATAACCTATGGTGGGTTTTAAAACTATATGTCATATATTATGGCATATAAACTAACATACATCACATGTACATTAAATAAAAATTGATGGACCAGGATAATTAGCCTAAAAAATGGAAATAAAAGCTAACTATTACAAAAAGCATCGAGTCAACCGGTTCAAACAGGCGAACTGGGTCTTGAACTGCCTGGGCGAAGCCTTGTCACTTGATCATATAGCAGCTCCTTGTGATCGTCGAGTAACACACATCGAGTATAAACGATCGTGTAGCATTGATCGTGTGCCTTAGGACTATGCGATGAGCACGAAGGCCACGCGATCGTGCATTGGACATTGAGTAACGCATGCCATGCGATCGTTCAGATAACGACTATGCGATGAGCATGATTGTCTAAATGATCGAGTAGCAAGCGTTGAGTATCTTATACCGAGTGATCGTGTAGCTAGTAACTATGTGATGAGCATGCTAGCTTACACGATTGTTTAGCGTACGTGCCATGCATCAAGTATCATATACTCAGTGATCGTCTACCCCGAGCGTCTACACGATCGAGTAGCCAACGCAACCCGATCGAGTAAACTTTTTACTTGATAACGTAGCATTAGCTATGCGATCGTTTAGAAAATACTATCACATAGCCAAATCTAAACGACCATTTAGCTTAAGCCACACGATGCAATCAACGATTGGTCTTCTTCCTTGAAGCAAACAACATCTCCATGCGTCTGAAGCTTCATCACGAACGACTCAAACAAAACAAAAACTTGAATACAGACTCGATTGCTTATTAATTATGCTAAAAAATGCATGGGCCCTTATAAATTAACTTCTATAAATGTAAATAGAGATAATTATCCAGAAATTATCCATCAACAACATCCACAACCACACTTAACACTTAAACGCATTGCAAAATTCATAAAACCCACCAAGAGTTTAGTCAGCTATGAAGGAAGTCTAAAGTGAAGGAACTCTAAATCTAGAGAACCAATGAGCGGAAAGTGGATCGTTTCAAACTCCATTGTGAAAGAACTTAAACATTTACTCCATTGTGACAATATATTTGAAGAACTCTTTCTTTGTGTATTTCTCTTGATCAGTCACCAACGTGTCCAAACACACGAACGCAATGATCAACTAGAAGATCCTCGATCACCAGCAAGTAAAACTCGATCCACAGAACACGACACTACCACAAAGGTTACCTTGGTATTCTCGGTGTGAGAATCTAAGAGTTGTGGGCTTTGTATAATTTTGGATAGAGGAATGGAGGAAGTGAACGATCGAGTATGTGATCAAATGATCGTGTAGAAGAAGAAGCCTATCGTATAGATTTGATACTCAATCATGTAGAAACGAGTACTATCGTATAGTAACTTGACGCTTGATCGTTTAGGCTCTATCAAACTATCGTGTAGTAAGACTCCTTTTATTTGATAGTGAATTTTGTGAGACCTTTCGAATGACTGATTTGAAAAACAATTTTTTTCTATCTCATAGTTACCATAAAACCGTGTATTCTACCCACCAAGGTTGGTTATTTAGAAAAAGGAATATTAATTATCATATAATTAATAAATTATAAATAAATACAATAACTAACTTATCATATTATATTTATAACTCATAGTTTTAATATTGCATCATATGCAACATATAAACCATAGTTATTTTTCTATTTTATGGCATTTAATATAAATCATATTTATATTAATTCCTCCAATAATGTATCAAATAGATCATATCAATTATATCATATATAACTGAATCAATTTAATTATATCATATATAATCAAATTCCCTCTTGTTAATTTGAACACTTTAAACTAACCCAAAATCTGATTCTCAACTTGAATCCATTGAGCTACCAAGAGGACCTTAAAGACCTGTAGCTTAAAGCTCCAACGATATGTGAATAGATGACTAAACTCTTTAATCACGATATCTACCATCTATTAACTACTGGGCACTCCACTAAAGACCGATAACTGCACTCTTCGCACTACAGATATATTTCTGTGTCCATTGGATATAACCAATCAACAGAGCGATGACTCTTCAAAAATCGCTCGTAAGTTCAGTTAGGCCAATTTACCGTTTTGCCTTTGTAGTTACATCTAACTCCTTAAGTACCACTGATTCCTCTAATGAATAATAAGTCACAGTTCCACTATGACTGAGTCCTCTCTTCCCAAGAGAGGGTGTGACCGCTATGTTCAAGACTTGGAATCAGCCTTTAAGGGAGCAATTTATCTACTTACCCCTGCATCAGGGAATGGATGAATTTCGTATTGTGTAGTTGAGTTCCCAACTCTCCAATCAGACGAATCCCTAAAATGGTAGGCTTGTTGAGTTGGTAATCTAGCCATTCTCACCCATACAAATCAAAGGACCGCCTTCATGAGTAGGAGTTCACAATTCACCCAGGATTCAAGTCATGTCACCTATGGTCATCCTAGTGAAATGTAAGTCTCTATTATCAATGGTGTTATATAAAGAGCTAATAATTTCATGGTCCGGTCTTATACAAACTCTTTGTATAGGATACCCTCGCTCGCATGTCTCCACATGAATGATCAGGATCAGATCATTTGTAGTACTTTACAACACTTATAACACCTACAAAGCGGGTCGTATCCGTAGTGTCACCAAGATAAAGTACCCAACCTTATCCATCTACTACAGACCATTTAAATTATTATTTAAACAAGATTCACCTGTATGTCTCTACATACTTGTTTAAATTTACATAAAATAACTTCGGATCTTAGTTTATTGGATTGAGTAAATACTTATAAAATAACATTTATTTTATTAATAACATTATGTTTATACAGAGTTTACAAACTACGAGATTATAAGAAGATTTAGGACACCATTCCCAACATAAAGGAACTTTGAGCCTCTTGAGTTAGATAGCTGAGATCACAAGGATAAACCATTAGTGGAACAACTTCCTGTGTTGGAAATGGTAGCTCTTTCAACCCATTTGAAAAGAAAGATAAAACTCCAACCTGAGAAATCAACACGATGTGAGCTTCCCCCACTGCGCACTTCTACTACAATTAGAGGTAGAATACTACAGACCTCCACCGCAGACCTCATTGACATCGATATGACTGATATGGAGAGATTTTGGAGACAACACATTTTATATCCTCTCACTCAGTCAATCCGTCAATTGGCAAGGCAAGAATAAGAAATCCTTAGCCAATAGAATGCATTGTGGGAATCTTGGCAGCGTCCAAAGCAGCAGCTAGAGGCTCAAGTCCCTATTAGGGAGGCAAGTGTATGGTTGGCACCTGCTAATGATGTGCATCAATGCAACCTTCCCCAAGCTCCAGACGATGAAGATGATGATGGCTTGGCTGAGCTCTACAAATATTTAGATGATGGGATCCTCAATCCTATGTTAGAGTCACTGGACAATCTGTCTAGCCAACAAGACACGCTTCAACGTCAGCATAATGAATTGAGGGAGCCGGTTCAAATGCAAGATCTTCAATTGAGGTGCCAGCAATGATGAGCTAAGAGAAGTTGTTCAGCGCTAAGCTCAGCAGCAAGAGTAGCTTCTCCGTCATCAGTCTAAGTTAAGGGCCTTTGTACAGCTTCAGGCTCGACATCATGACGACCAATTCCATGCGTTGATGCACTATATTCATGATGTCTTTGTTCAATACGTGTCTGCTCCCATCATTCCTCCATCACTTCAATAGCCCCTCCATTTTCTTGATGAGGAGAATTCTTCCACTGCCACCCAATGATGACAACAACGTAGGAGGAAACTTATTTTCATTTGATGTTTTGTAAGTTTTGAATGCTTTGTATTCAATTATCTGCATTGAATGAACTATCAAGTTAATCCATTTTTCTCATGGTTTTTCCTTGCGTTTGCCTCTTGTATATATTTACTGCCTTCTTAGTATTCCTCTTTATTTTGATGCATTTGCATAATGACCTGAATGATAATACTTATGCTAACCTACATTTAATTTGTTATGATAAGCGTTTTGAACTCAGTTTTAGGATCTTTTCCTTAAGAAACACTTTTTGACTTTAGTATGCGCGCAAGCTTTACCTCAAACCTCTTTTGCAAAATGTTTCTAAGGCTATCTCATTACTCGATTTCAGCATTGAGGACCTTCTTGCCCTCAAAATTTAGGGGTGGAAGAGGTTTGAGCTAATGTGTTCAAACTCATAAAATTCTCTTTATTAATTCCTTTAAAAAAATGATAAAATAATAAACTTGGCTGCCAACATATGAAAATTCTGTCGAATAAGAATTTAGTTGTGATTGGCACTTGTTCGTAGTTAGATGTCCACATAACACTCATAGGGGCAAGTTAACATGAAGGTGAGTAACATGGATCGATGCATGCTCATAAATAATATGTACTTAGTAAAATAAAGAGTAACAAAGAGAGATTTTATGCTTATGAACCATGGACATATTGCTAAAAAGGGAAATAAGAAGTTATGGAAATGAGTAAGAGAATTTTGAAGAATAAGCTTGCCGTATTAAAATTTAGGACATATTTAGGTAGGAAAATGAATAGAGCTTTGAGGCGAACTGCTGGTCTAATTAATCTTAAACTAGGAAGCATGTTGAGAAGTCAAGTTAATGCATTAATTTGAGGTGAGATATACACTGTGACTTTAAATAGATGCTTGAGCATAAACATTGTTCTAAATTTGGTGGTGTAATAACTTGGATAAAGAAAAGTTATTGTAGCATTTTATTTAGAATACTTAAGGAAATTCAAAGGAAAATGCATTAACTTAATATGAAATTAATGTTGAGAATTCCACTTTGCGTTCATGCGTTTACAAAACTCATTATCCTGAAAATTATAAAATTTAACATCTTTGAACGCAGGATTTATGATGAAAGAAGCAAAATTAAACCAAAGGAAAAAAAGCTGCCACCGCGGATGCATATGAAGTGATCAAATCAACTCCAAAATCATACACGCAAAGAACCATGCGATGAATAGAAACACGAAGAGAGAAAACAACAAAGGCATGGGCGATGGATGTCAAATCAAAATGCAAATTGGTAGCTGATTTGAAACAGTCACGACAAAGTTAATGATCTTATGATGCGAGTAGTCGACGCAATAAGACATGAAATTAAATGCAAAAGTGTTAGAGCATCATTAGAAGGAGGCAAAGAAACTTCCATTTGATGCCTATAAATAGCCAATCTGAAATTTGTCTAAGTAAGAGACTTCTCGTCAAGAAACTAGCTAAATCTCTGCCTAAATGCTTCCATAACTCTACAATTATCATCCACCTTTCAAGCTTTTCTTTGAGAAATACTGAGTGAGAACTCAATCTTCCTCTCTGAAATAGAAGAAAATTCCACCTATTGCAACCGCCATTGAAGCAGCTACCATACAATTCAAAGGAAGCAATAGATTGCAACCGACAGCTTGACACTTTTATTCTCTGCTCCTTATTATATTTTTCTTGTCATCTTATTTGTATTAAGTTATTTGAGTTTGAAAAACTTGCATGCCTTAAGATAAATATGATTTCTTCCATATCCAATCTATCCATGTCATCTCTTTCCTTTATCATGAGCAACTAATTCTTCAATGTGTTGAGGAAGTTAAACTAACATCTTTACTAAGTCTTGCATAAGTTAAAGTTCATCTTGTTTAATGCATGCATATTATATTCCTTAAATTTAATTAAGAAATTGATTTAAGTAGAAATAATCAACTGCTTGAGAGAATAAGTGATTGTATAACTCATTTAATAATGAAAGAAGTAGCTTTGGAGATAAAATTAACATTTTTTCTGAAATTAACTCAAGCATGCATCCTAAAATAGGGTATTATGGTGTAAAAATGTCGAGAGGTGAGTTCTTTGTTCTATGAGTTAATGATAAGAATACATGACTTATGCATTACCTAGGAAATTATTAGTATATCTTTCTTAATCCTGCTTTATTCATTGATATTTCCTTTTAGATTTCACGCACGTTGTTTCATTGTGTTTGCAATTGTCATCACCATCTTCACGTCCATATCCATTCGACATATCATCCCTCACTATCACTTACACCATTCACCAATATACATGTTCACCACACTTGTAGTCCGATTAGTTTAGTTGATAAAACATTCTCGATGCATAATTGAGATTTCATTACGTCAAGATCAAACATTGAATTCAAACGCATCTTAGTCGATAGTCCCTATGTTCGACCCTCGATTCGCCAGGACTCTAGTTTGACTTATACTTGAATCTTAATAGGGAAAACATTACGTTTAACTTAGATTATTCACTTTATTTGTTAATTAAGAACAACATAAGACTATAATTTCTTTAACCATACTGAAGACAACAATAAGTAACTTCAACTTAGTGGTGGCTATAATTTCTTTCTGGTTAAATTGACGGCAACATCCATGAAATTGGCAACACCCATTTCATGATAGTGAGCTATTATTTAGAGATTTGAATGATAGGTGACAATGAAAGGATACATGTGTCAAGTAACGCTTAACAGTCATGAACAATGAATAATCACATGTGGTAGTGGATTTAAGCGGTGATGACGAATTTCGGCAGTGACGACGAGCAACAATATATCTAAACAAGAAACGATGCCAATAGACAGATTTGGAGATCTGTAGAAAGGCAAATCTGAAATGGGTTGGGTAGCACCTGATCTTCGGATGTGAATGGCGCAAATGTTGGGGTTAATGTCCTAAATCTCGTAGTCTCATAGTTTGTAAATTGAATATATGAACTATTTATTTAATAAAATAAGGGGTTATTTTATTTGATATTTAGATTGCATTAACTCAATCTAATAAACTAAGATCCAAGGTTATTTTATGTAAAACAGTATGTGATAGACATACAGCTGGATCATGTTCAAGTTGAAGGAATGAAATTTCATAACTGAAGTGTATGAACGCACATGCCAATGTAATTCAATTTGAAAATTTTGAAAAAAAAGAAACGATAGAAGAATGGGATAAACATTATAAATTATAACGTGCTTCGAGGGAAAAAATGATGAGAAGAACTAACCCTTGAAGGCTTTTCCTTTCGTAATTCATCTCCTCAAAATTGAACAGCACAAACACAAATCATTCCCTCAAACTAGAAAATACCTCTCACGAACAAACAAAACACAAATAAAGGACACCACCACTTGGTTGCCTTGCTATTCTCCAAACAGACAATCAAAGATATGTGGCCTCCTTAATTTGGTAGGGATAAATGATTTTGTGAGAGAGGTTTCTTGAGGAAGAAGATATGAATGCAGAGAAATTTTTTTTTCTCTATGCGTTGATTGAAGCTTCTCAAAATGAATCTTCTCTTGTCCATTTTACTTGAGAGTGATGGTTGGAGAGGAAGTTTAAACTCCCCTCCACTAACTCCCAATGGGAGTTATTATTTTGAATTTAAATAAATTATATATTAAATCAAATTTAATATATAATTAAATAAATAATAATTAATAAAATAAATTTCATATATTTAATTTAATATGAATCATATTCAAATAACAACTTCTCACATAATCTATAGTTTAAATACGAATCTCATTTATATTAATTATAATCTATAGTTCTAATATGAATCTCATTCATATTAATTTTAACCTACAGTATTATATGAATCTTATTCATATAATTAATATTTTAATCTTATTCAAATATTTATCTCTCACACTTATAAAATATTTGAATCTTATTTAGAATTAATTTTATGTTATAATTTATCTACATACATTATATTAATTATATCTTATACAATTTATTTTCTTATTAAATTTGAACAATTCAAATTAATTAATTATTATTTTACCCTTAGAGGCTGTTTGGTTTAAGGTTTTATAGATACATGGGAATAAAGGGTGTCTGGGAATATGATGTATAGGAATAGGATGCATGGAAATCAAAGATGATTGTGTTTGGTCGTGCACGAAATGTTATCAATTTTGTTGGGAATAAATAATGTCTATGTTTGGTGTTGCATGGGAATATTATCATATTTCACCTAGGTAAATGTTATTGTTGTTTATATTGTGTGATCACTTTCAATAATTTTGTACAATTATAAAGTATAAAACTAACAAAAAAAAAACTTGTCAGAGTTGATTTCAAATAATTAATTTGTGTAGTTTTATTTTTATTATGCAATTATTAAACGCAACATTAAGCAATCTTTCATTCCAAAAATCAAATATAATCAATATCAAAGTATGACTACTAACATAGACAAAATAAACATTTATATGATGTCAAATATTATATAATCACAAACAAAAATACAGTGCAACACTCATTCAAAATGAGGATACTTAGCAAGCAATAACAAAGTATTTTATTCTAATTTTAAACAAAAATATAATTGCTCATGTATAACATGTTATAAAGTCTCTTATTACATATAAGAGACAATGATATTCATAAAGATTAAGAATGAACATCTTCAGAACCTCCATTAGAAATTCATATCTTTCATCATGTGGAAGATTAAAGAATTAGTCAATCAAAGATTGGTCTTTAGTGATAATCTTACCCACTCTCACCCTTTGCTGAGCACTTAATCCATCTACCTTTCTAATGTCACTGACTAATAAGTTTTGACGTTTTTATCTTATAGCAATCCTCATTTTCTAATTTCAAAATGAGGATACTTAGTAATCCTGGTTTGAAAGTACCATTATCAGCCTTCCATGTGCCGATGTTAGATAACTCTAATAAACATTCCACTAATCTCTCATCTTCTATCTTACTCCATATGTGTTTCGACCTACTTGAACCGACTGTAGATTGTTTGCTGACATCCATATCTATGATTCACGTCACATATTAAACTATTAAAATTCAAAACTTCACATAAAATATAGTATGAAAATGAAAACATACATCACATATTAAACTATTAAAACTCAAAATTTCACATATAACATAGTATGAAAATCAAAACATACATCACATATCATAAAATTGAAGGAAATCATATTCGAGATTTCCATGAGTAGAAGAAAAAAGATTATTCCAAATCACAATCATGAATGAATATTACATTTATAGTCGAACAGAAACAAGCAATTACACAATTAATATAGAAATTACATTATGAAAACTCAAATGAACAAAGAGAAAACTCTACGAACATTTGAAGATGTGTCTCCATGCTCTTTTGCACACGACCACTCGAACAACAACAACCTCGAATGCTCGATCTACATGACCGCAACACAGCACGAACACTTCGCGCTCGTCCTCAACGATCGCCTCAGTCACGAACTCCTCAGCAACAGCACGAACGGCCTCCATAGAACCTCGACGGTGTCGAGTTGAATATGACACCACCAATAAGGCTAACTTGGTATTCTCGGTGTGAGAATCTAGAGGGTGGGCTCTGTTCGGACTTGGTATGAGGCAGAAAAAGGAGGAAACACCGATCGTGTACACGACTGGGCAAGCGAGAGATGAGGAAACATATCGTATAGGTCAATGCCCAATCGTTTAGCTAAAGTTAAATGATCGTCTAGAAAAAGCTATGTGATCGTTTAACTCATTGTTTAGCTTGGTCTGTCGCCTACAGACACTACACGATCGTTTACTTTGGGCAAGCGATCGTCTAGCAAAAGCTATGTGATCGTTTGGTAAAAACTGTACGATTGTTTAGCTCGCCACTGCACGATTGTTTAGCTAGCCCAAGTTGTCGTTTAGTAAATCTGTCTTTATTTGAAAACTCAGTGAGATCCTTTGTGCGAGAGAGAAATCTCAAAAAACTTTTTATGAAAAACTTTTCAACAGTTTGTAATTCTTACTAAAATTAGGAAAACTATTTTCCTTTTATCTCACAGTTACCATGAAAATTCAATAACCACCCACTCAATTGGTTATTAAAGAAAAAGAATTAATTATCCAATAATTAATATTATTATAAATATAAATGATAACAAAGTTATCATACTATATTTATAACCTATAGTTTTAATATTTCATCTCATGAAACATATAAACCATAGTTTTTTTTTTTTTTTTTCTATTCCATGGTACTTAATGTAAATCTCATTTACATCAATCCTCTACTAGATGTATCTTATACATTATACCGATTATATCATATATAATCAAAATACCTCTTGTCAATTTGAACATTTCAAATCAATACCAAGAACTGATCCTCAACTGAATCTATTGAGCTATCAAAGGGACCTTATGGACCTGTAGCTCGAATCTCCAATGGTACGTGAATATCTGACTAAACTCTTTAGTCACGGGATCCACTATCCGTTAACTGCCAGACACTCCACTAAAGACCGACAATTGAACTCCTCTTACCACATATATATTATGTGTCCATCTTAACCAATCAACAGTGTGACAACCCTTCATAGATCACTTGTAAGTACAGTTGGACTAATAACCGTTATGCCCCTGTAGTTACATCTGTCTCCTTAAGTACCACTGATCCCTCTAATGAACATAAGTCATAGTCTTACTATGACTGAGTCTTCTCTTCCAAAGAGAAGTTGTGGCCACTATGTTCAAGCCCCAGAATCAGCCTTTAAGGGAGCAATCTCTCTACTTATCCCTACTTCGGGAAAGGAGTGAATTTCATCTTGTGGATTGAGTTCCCAGCTCCCAGATCAAACAAGTCCTAAAAGAGGTAGGCATGTTGAGTTGGCAATCTGGCCACTCTCACCCATACTAATCAAAGAACCGCCCTCAAAGACATGAGTTCCCAAAACACTCAGGATTGAGATCGTGTCATCTATGGTCGTTTAGGTGAGATGCAAGTCTCTAGTATCAATGGCGTTATATACAGAGTCTAGTCATCTCATGGTCCAAATCTTATACAAACTCTTTGTATAGGACACCCCTGCTCGCACGTCTCTACATGAATGGTCAAGATCTACCATCTGTAGTAGTTTACAACACTTGCAAACCTCTACAAAATGAGTCGTATCCGTAGTGTCACCAGGATCAGGTATCCCACCTTAATCCTTATACTACAAACCTATTTAGGTTATCACTTAATCCAGTTGTATATTACATATACATGCTTAAGTTTACATAAGATAACCAAGGAGCTTTGTTTATTGGATATGAGTAAATGTCAGAATTAAATAACACTTATTTTATTCATCGAACAATGTGTATCTTTACAAAGCAACAAGACTCCGGGAGAATTAGGACATCAATCCCAACAAAAATGAAATAAGTAGCAAACTAGTAGTTCATACTGTCAAGTCTAAAACTTCTACCTAAGGATTCTCCGAGGTGGAGTGACTTGTGAAGGCTAGCCCAAGGTGCTTAAGAGCAAGGCTTGCATTGGCCTTGGGAGAGTTTGAGGAGGAAGGCCTAAGTTGGCTAAGTTAGGAATAGGTATGCTTTAGGAGGTTGATATACACAAGGGTACTTAGCATGGACATAAATTGTTAAGTGTTGCCAAGTGTGGGGAACCATACGTTGAAGGTAATCCAATGGAAGAAGTGTTGGGTTTTATGTCCTAAAACTCGTGGTATGTAAACAATGAAACTTATTCTGAAAGTTTAATAAGGTGTTATTGAATAAGATGTTTTGCTTAATAGAAATCCAATAAACCTGAAAGTCCCTTGACTATTGGATGAGTACTTAAACTTTATGTGGAGACATAAAGCTGGATCAGGTTCGAGTAAATAGTCAAAATGATCTATAGTATATAAATAAGGTTGGGTACCTTATTCTGGTAACACTATTGGATACGGCCTGCTCTGTAGTTGTTAGAAAGAGTTGTAAAGTGCTACTAACGAAGTTATCCTAATTCGTTCATGTTGGGATATGAGGAGTGGGGGTGTCCTTGTGCAAAAGGCTTTGTACAAGATCAGACCACGAAATTAGTCACTCTTACTTTATAACATTATTTACTGTTTAAGACTGACTATTTCAAATCGATGACCTAGGTAACTTGATCTTAATCTTGAGCTAACTATGAACTTGTTTATTTGGAATTATCCTTTGATTTGCATAGGTGAGAGTTGGCTCAACAACATCGGCTCAATAACCTCCCATTTCCGGAGTAAGACTGGATAGATATCTGGGGATATAGGGTGCAAGATGGAATTCACTCCTTCCCGCTTTTAAAGATAGTAGAAAGGTTATTCCCTTAAGTGTTGATTCTGGATCTTGAACAAAGAGCCCTGCCTTCTCATTGGCCCGAGAGGGACTTGATTTTGTTAATTGGATCATAAATCAATTGTTCATTAGGGAATCGGTGGAGACTTAAGGAACAAGAGAAAATTTTGGGGGTAAAACAGAGATTCGACCCACTCGTTATTACGAACAACCTGTGAAGGGTTGACTTACTAATCATGGTTATATCGAGTGGACATAATATATCTACAGTGAGGGGAGTTTTAGTGCAGTGACCCATTAGTTAACGAATGGAAGTTAGATCGATCTAATGAGTTTAGCCGATTAGTCTCGGATCGTTGGAGCCAATGATATGTAGGTCCACGAGGTCCCCTTATTAGCTCGGAAATGGATTAGCTCTAGAGTAGCGTGATAAGTTAATTTGAAATGTTTAAATTAGAATCAAACGAAATTGGAGAATATATATTTAAATATGATTTGAATATATGAAGATGGATTTGTGTAAAATTAATTTAATATTGGATATTAAATTAATTAGAATTATTAAAATTGTTTAAATAATTATTTATTAATTTTATTATAAAATTAATTTATGAAATTAATTTCTAAAATCGAAATTTTGATTTTCAAAGTAACTCACAATCAACCCATTATCTTCAAGCTTCATTTACTCCAAGCATGAGCTATATCCCATGTAAAAAATCTCTTTGCATGATAGTGTACAATATATTGAAGAGATTGGAGTGATTTTGGAGCAAGGCAACCGATAGAATTTTAGCTGAAAATTCGAGTAGAACAAGGTATTCTTTATTGGGTTGGTGTTGTGAGCATTCTCCAAATTCCCTTTGGTTCCAGCTTATTTTGAGCCCCACAACTCAATCTAGAGCATCAAGAGAATGGTAGAGAAGATCTTGTGGTAGTCTACACAAAGATTTGGAGGAATTAGCAGCCGCAAATCGAGATTTCAAAGGTTCTTCAAAGGTATGTCTTAAAACCCATTAAATTCTGCTTGAGCATATTTCTGCCAAAATTAATAAATTAGAATGTCTATTGATCCTCGTTGCTTTTGCTCTGTGCTGCTACTATACCGCAATTGGTATCAGAGCATCAGATAAACATTCAATTCGGTTTAATTTTGGTTTAATGGGTGTTTTATATGAGAAATATGAGACTGTTGTACTGATATGGTTTTCTCAGTTTTGGCCTTTAATTTCTCTTTAATTTCTTGTTTAAATTTGTAATTGGCTATTGCTTGATGAGCTTATATGTCTTCCCAAGAGTCATTAATTTATTTGGAGTCATTAGAGTTCAAATTAAGTTATAACTCGAAGAAACAAGCGAAGAGGCCGAGTTGCAGATTCCAGAAAATCAGCCTCTATTCATATCGTCGTTGAACTTCAGTAGCTAAACGATCGTTTAGTTTCATGCGTTAGACGATGTAAAGAAAAGCTAAACGATCGTGTAGCTTCGGGTGAGATCTAAGCGATGCGTTGAGATGCTATACGATAGCACTAAACGATCATTTACGGTTGATCGGCAGCTAAGCGATGCGTTGAGATGCTAAGCGATAGCATTAAGAGATTGTTTAGCTATGTGCAACAGATGGGCGATGCATCGAGAGCTATGTGATAGCACTAAGTGATCGCTTACCTTGTACACGCACTAAACAATCAAAAGAAGGCATTAGATGATGCCGCTCAGTGATCGTGTAGTAATGGTCCGTGCTAAACGATGGAGTTGCACAATAGTGTTGGACACTAAGCAATCGTGTAGTGTCCTCCAACACTAGACGATGACACTATATGATAGAAGGCAGACATTACACGATCGTATATCTTAGTCAGGCACTATGCATTGGTGCTAAACGATCAGCCTTAGCGAGTTTTTGAACATGAGCGAGAGAAGCCAGTTCTCTTGAGGTCTGGTCTGTTTCAGCCTCAAATGGTTTTTGGTTGGTCCGGTTCAGACTCTGTGTCACACCCCCTCCCAGATTACTCTCTGAGCCTAGGAAAGGACATGACTGCAGCAATTATCAACCCTTTTGCTGACACTTACTGCCTAATAACTCTTGCGGAAATGCTGTGATACCAAGTTGTCACCCCCCCCCCCCCCGAGCCCGTCTCCTGAGCCTGAGGAGAGGTATGAGGGACCACAGATACCACCCTTTTGTGATACCTACTGCCTATCTGAACCTCTTTACTCTCAGTAAACTTTTAAGTTAAAGAGATAAACAACGATTAATTAAGTAGGCCCATTTTATTACAACAATGTAACGTTTATACAACTTCAAGGCTTAACTACAAAGTTTACATCAGCAACTCTAAAACCCCGGAAGTGTGACTATGGCTTGTGGCAGACCTTGACCTTACCAGCACCCTGAAACTTCTCACCTTTCACTACTTGGGAAAAAACATGAAATAACAAAAAATGAGCTTCACAAAGCTCAGTGAGTGGTAAGCAACTTCTAGAGTCTATTTCAACTCATAAATAATAAGCATATCATATATACGAGGTTGATACTCAAACCTTAGCTTTGAATGAGTCTGGTCTCAACTTCTATCTGCATGCACGGTAGATAGTTAACTGTTACTAATCATAAACGCTTATTCTTTTATGTTCCCTTTGTTCCCTATGTACACATAGCTCCCCACTCATGGGCTTAAAAGCTAAACCCGTCGGTCCTCTGACCATCCCATACAAGGTCCCTCCCACAGGCTCAGGAACTAGACCTCTCGGTCCCCTGACCATCCTGTGAGGTTCCACTCGGGCTCAGAAACTAGGTCTATTGACCCCTTGACCATCCCGACAACATAATCTCATTCTCATGCTAGATACTCATTCATAACATAAGCATATACAATTTACTCTAAAATATATGCTTAAGACTTAAAGGAAAATACCACTCACCTTGGTAAGGTAGGAATCTTCCTTTCTAGAAGTTCCTTGATCACCTCGGGCTCCCTTTGAACCCTAAAATCCTGATTCAACTTAAAGCTCAGATTACTCATAGTTCTAAGCCTTATATCGAGATACTTCCTTCTACAAATATACTCTCAAATGTCTCAGGAAGCTTACCTTAAAATCTTAGCTCATAGTTTGCGTGGTTTGCCCGAAATCACCAAAACATCAAGACTGGTCCAAGCTTACCAAACAGCTCGACCCTTCTGCCTTTTCCTCACTCTCCAGCCCAATTACTAGGAGCTTCTTCTCCGGTAGCCCTACCCTGAAAACTAGACTCTCAGAGATTTAAGTTGGCTTTGAAATCACTCTCAATGCACGTGTATTCTGGGAGAAATCTTCATCCCAAGTTGATGCTACTTCCAGACTTCATTGTCCGACAACATCCCCTCCTCTTGGAACTTCATGACTAACGCATGCTCTTCATGATCAATGCATGGTCTCCTTAAAATCCACCTTTTAACACTCTTCCTTACGTTCTTTGAAGAGAATTTGGCTTTGAATGGAAGATACATCTTATGGTGGTATTTATAGGCTAAAGGAAATGATCCTTCTCATCTCTTAAGGCTTCCTATGCAAGACACCTTCTACTCTTGAAGTGTTTGCACCATGTTTTGCCACCACCTACTCCCTTGACATTCACCTACTCTCATGCCACACATCTATTTGTGTTGTCTTCCTCATGCATAAGACTTCCTTTGCATGAAACTTAATTTGTCCAGCTCTTAGTAACTCAAGCTCAAACTTCTCTCGTTATGGTCATTGTCCGGGTGAGCTCATAGCCTTGTGTAACGCAAGCCTCAACATCGCTCCATCGTTTAGTCCATCGTGTAGTCCTTCCATCCATCGCTAACCTCCATCATCTATTGAACATCTCGCTGTAACCGTCTAGTGCCTGCATCCATCACATAGCACCAACGCCCCATCGTGTAGCTCAATCGTTTAGTAAACGATCTCGCTCTCAACAATCTTACGTATAGCCTATCGCTTAGCTACCGTGCCCATCCTTTAGCTCCATCATGTAGTGATGACGCCTCATCGTCTAACGCATCCGCTCACCGTATAGCGTCATCACCCAGTGTCTGCGTCTATCATGCAACACCTATCGCTTAGCATTCTGTCTATCGTGTGGCCTATCATTTCACGCCCACGCATCGTCTAGCATCTAAGCTTATCGTCTAGCACCCGCACTGATCATGTAGTGCTTAATGCCTATCGTATAGCCCGATCGTCTAGTGCATCACTTCTCATTGTTTAACGCCACGTGCGATTACACGATCGCCTAGCGCATCCCTCAACGCTGCCTCAAAGCTATACGATCGTCCCCCTAGCACCTTGCGCTCAAGTTTCTCTCGCTCTCTCCACTCTTATTCACATGAACTCAACACATGAGCGACTTAGGCAACGCCTCTTGCCAACACCTCGGCCAATCATGCATTTGACCTCACGCATGGTTGCCTTTTGCTTCATATTACACTTAGCCTCATCTCATGCGTTAACACGAAACGCATGGTTCCTTTTGACTTCACACTAAGCCAAATTCCACTAATAAATGCTTATCTCCAAACTACTCAAGGAAAATCTATTCAACACTTAGAAATTTCCTTCTCTTCAACATAGAATTTAACTTTTACTTAGTTAATTCCCTTAATCATCTGCTTAAGTAGGGGAAAATGGAAATCTGGGCTTTACACTCTACTGGTCCGATTCGGTGTTTAATTATTTATGCATTGGATGTATGTTATAATTAAATAAATCTTGTATGTACATATAGTACGCCATTTAGATTTAAAATCCCACCGTGGGAAACATGCAACATGCATTGAAAGTATGTTATAATTTGTTATAATATATAGTATGCATGTTATGGTTTCTTATATTTAATATAATGGTTATATTAAATATTGATGCCTTTATGATGTTATAGATGTTTAGCATATCTAAAGTTTTATAAGTTGTTATAAAATTGCGTTAGACGTTTAAAATCCATAACAAAGAATAGTTGCATGCTCACGTAGATTAACCACTTGTTTTTAATAGTTAAAATAGGTCGTTAAACTTATAAAACAAGGGTTATAAACTCAACTGGTATATAATCCTGTCGAAGGCTAGGGGTATTTAAGTTGATGGTCTACGGAACACCTCCTACCTGGGGATTATGGCCGATTTATTGAGAGTTGGTAACCGATTTTATGAGTATTCATGAGCGATGTAAGGTAATAAAATGATTTATCACCTAGTTTAAATCCATTTATAAGTGTTATACTTGGATAAACCACATAGATTTGGGGTTTTTTTATTAGTCGAAAAAGAACCTAAGTATACCCAAAAATTAGAACATTTCAGTAGTAGTCAATAACTTCTATATAATAGAGTTATTAGAAAACTTCAGTGGAAAATTAATAACATATACAATATTTTATTCTTAGCTCTCACGTCTCTAAGAGTTCACAGTCTGGATTTAAGCGGTACTTCGTGTCACCTTTGAAGTAATCTCTATTCGAAAAGTATTTTTTTAGCTTAAATTTAGAATCTGGTGAATAAGGGCAAGTTGTTCGAATAAAAATCAAGTGTACGATTTCAACTATCACGTCTCCTCATAGTTCACACCGTGAGTTTCATATTGAAGGATCTCATATCAAGAGTTCCATGAGCGGGTTTAGATCGCTCCAATTTCATAGTGACCGAAACACAAACGACATACATTCAACACATATAGTTTTGCATATAATCTAATTATCGGCATGCTCAGAATACAATAAAAAACCATGGAAAGGGTTCATACCAAATGAAGACACTCTTCGAACTTTTGAACCCTCAAAAGCGGAAAACCTCCCACAGATCTATCAGCACCCGGCGAGTATGTCGACTGCAACAGCACAATCAGAATGTACACGAACAATGCAGCGGGGACGACACCACCATAAGAGAAACCCGGGTATCCTCGGCTTTAAAAACCCCAAAGAGTGGGCTTTGGTGAGTTTGGTAGAGGACGGAGGAGAAGGTGTCATGTAGACGATAAGCAAGTGGGAGATGAAACTCTGCTATCATATAGCAGAAATGCTTATCGTATAGTAGAGCTACACGATCATGTAAGAAAGACTGAACGATCGTTTAGGAAAAATGTATATGATCGTTTAGAGAAAACGTGAGGCGGACGATTATTTAGACGAAGGAGCGTATAGGCTCTCACGATCGCTTTCACGGATTCTTTTAGGCACGCGATAATACGAATGCACAATTGAATTAAAATGAAAACGATTTTCATTGTTTTAATCTGCCAGTTACCATAACCATCGCAGCCCCACTTCCCACGTCCGAACGTGGACAAATTCGTTAATTATCAAATAATTAATCAATTAATTTAATTAATAAATATAATCATATTATATTTATATCCTATAGTTTGATATCATATATCTACTATAGTAGTTTCTCCTCTACTTGATATAATTCATATTTATATCTTATTTCCTCCAAAATAAAGTATCCCATACATTTAGCCAATTATATCATATATAACTAACCAGCCCAATTATATCATATATAGTTGAACTTCCTCTTGTCAATTTGAACATTTCAAATTAACCCAAACACTGGTTCTCGACTTTATCCAAGCTACCCAGGTGACCTAATAGACCTGTGGTTCAAAGCTTCAACGGTACTTGAATAGTTGACTAAACTCTTTAGCCACGAGATCCACCATCCGTTAACTGTCAGTGATTCCACTAAAGACCAACAGCTGAACTCTTCTTACCATAGATATATTTCTGTATCCATCGGATATAACCAATCATGAGTACGATGACCCTTCACAGATGCTCGTAAGTACAGCTGGGCCAATTTACCATTTTTCCCTTGTAGTTACATCTCACTCCTTCAGTACCACTGATTCCTCTAATGAACAATACAACATAGTCCAACTATGTATGAACACCTCTCGGGCCAAGAGAAGGTGTGTGGCGCCACATCGTTCAAGCCCCGGAATCAGACCTTAAGGGAGCCATTTATCTACTTACCCTTACCTCAAGGAAGAAGTGAATTCCATCTTATGTAGCTGAGTTCTCAGTTCCCAAATCAGATGAATCCCCAAAATGATAGGTTTGAATCGGCGACCTGGCCACTCGTACCCATACAAATCATAGGACGCCCTCAATGGCAGGAGTTCCCAACTCACTCAGGAGTGAATTCCATCAATGTTTGTTGGGTTTTATGTCCTAAAACTCGTGGTATGTAAACAATGGGACTTATTCTGAAAGTTCAATAAGGTGTTATTGAATAAGATGTTTTGCTTAATAGAAATCCAATAAACCTGAAAGTCCCTTGACTATTGGATGAGTACTTAAACTTTATGTGGAGACATAAAGCTGGATCAGGTTCGAGTAAATAGTCAAAATGATCTATAGTATATGAATAAGGTTGGGTACTTTATTCTGGTAACACTATTAGATACGGTCTGCTCTGTAGTTGTTAGAAAGAGTTGTAAAGTGCTACTAACGAAGTGATCCTAATTCGTTCATGTTGGGACATGAGGAGTGGGGGTGTCCTTGTGCAAAAGGCTTTGTACAAGATCAGACCACGAAATTAGTCACTCTTACTTTATAACATTGTTTATTGTTTAAGACTGACTAATTCAAAGTGATAACCTAGGTAACTTGACCTTAATTCTGAGCTAACTTTGAAATCCTATTTATTTGGAATTAATCTTAGATTTTCATAGGTGAGGGTTGGCTCAACAGCATCGGCTCAATAACCTCCCATTTCAGGGGTAAGACTGGATAGATAGCTAGAGATATAGAGTACAAGATGGAATTCGCTCCTACCCGCTTTTAGGGATAGTAGAAAGGTTGTTCCCTTAAATGTTGATTCTGGGTCTTGAACAAGGTGCCTCGCCCTCTCACTGGCCCGAGAGGGACTCGGTTTTGTTGATTGGATCACAAAACAATTGTTCATTAGAGGATCAATGGGGACTTAAGGAACAAGAGATAATTTCTAGGTAAAACAGAGATTCGACCCAGCCATTATTACGTACAACCTGTGAAAGGTTGACTTACTAATCATTATTATATTGAGTGGACATAATATATCTACGGTGAGGAGAGTTCAACTATGGGCTTTAGTAGAGTGACCCATTAGTTAACGAATGGGGGTTAGACCAGTCTAATGAGTTTAACCAATTAGTCTTAAATCGTTGGAGCCCATGATTTGTAGGTCCACGAGGTCCCCCTACTATCTCGAAAATTGATTAGATCTAGAGTAGCGTGATAAGTTAATTTGAAATGTTCAAATTAGAATCAAACGAAATTGGAGAATATATATTTAAATATGATTTAAATATATGAAGATGGATTTGTATAAAATTAATTTAATATTGGATATGAAATCAATTAGAATTATTTAAATTGTTTAAATAATTATTTATTAATTTTAAAAATTAATTTCTAAAATTAATAATTTTTTACTTTTAAATAAAATGTGATTTTAAAATCAAAATATGGATTTTGGAAATAGAAAAAAAAAACAAAAAATGGAAAATGGATTTTTCCATCTCCATCTTCAAAGTAGCTCACAAACAACCCATTATCTTCAAGCTTCATTTACTCCAAGCATGAGCTGCATCCTATGCAGCAAATCTCTTTGCATGATAGTTTGCAATATATTGAAGAGATTGAGTGATTTTAGAGCAAGGCAACCGATAGAATTTTAAAGGTTCTTCAAAGGTATGTCTAGAGCACCAAGAGAATAGTAGGGAAGATCTTGTGGTGGTCTACATAAAGATTTGGAGGAATTAACAGCTGAAAATCGAGATTTCAAAGGTTCTTCAAAGGTATGTCTTGAAACCCATTAAATTCTGT
Organism: Benincasa hispida; assembly: GCF_027475165.1. NCBI lineage: Eukaryota > Viridiplantae > Streptophyta > Magnoliopsida > Cucurbitales > Cucurbitaceae > Benincasa > Benincasa hispida. The sequence goes on from NC_143483.1 coordinate 37,783,168, forward strand.
TTGAGCATGTTTTCATTTATGCCAAAATTAATCAATTAGAGTGTTTATCGATCCTCGTTACTTCCGTTGTGTGCTGCTACCATTCCAACAAGAAGAGTGCATCACACATCGAGGTAGCTTGGTAGGTCATGTGTGGAAATGAACAAGAGAAAGACATGGGATGGATGGCTAAGCCAAGGGTACCATGCATTGGAGGCATGATCAAGAGGATGTCCAACTCATAGGTAGGAATCAGGGAGTTAAGGCATAGAGAAGCCTATTTGGACATAGGCAAAGCATGGGACAAATTGGGAAGGAGTTACACCAAGAAACCCTAAAGGAGGTCAAATGGACACATACCCTAAGAAATAGACCTACTTGGACGCATAGCACAATGAGAAACACAAGAACCATGCCATAAACTCAAGTAAAGAAACTATGCTTTGAGGAATTGTCTAAAAACCAAGGAAGAAGGAAAATAAGGGAAGTTGAATGCATGACAAGGGCTACCATGCGTCCAAAGAAGTCTTAGGAAGGGAAAAATTAAGGCACCATACATTGAGTAGAGGATACCTAAGGAGTAAGACCAAGTAGAACATGCAAGACACCTCAAACAAGTCTCATACATTTGGGAGTTATGAACCAACCATGAGTTGGCAATACTACCATGCATTGGAGCCCTAAAAGAAAGGAATGGCCAAGGAAATAAGCTATGACATAAGGTGAAGAAAGCTCAATTTGATGGATTTGGCTTTGGAAGATAGGTGAGCATTGGAGGTTAGGTTAACTTTGAAGCATTCCATGCGTCAATAGTTTCAACATACAATGTGTTGGAAGGCAAAGTCTACTTTATGCATTGGACAAGCTTCCATGCATTGGAAATGAAGGCTTAGTCGGTGCAAGACATACAACATGGCTAAAGCATGAGGTGGCTTCATGAGAGTAAGCCAAATTTGAGGAAGATTCCAGTTGGGAGGTTACTTGGCAAGTTATGAAGGCTAGAAGTTCATGCAAAATTCTCTATAAATAGAGGTTGTTAAAAGATCAGTTTGGCCCATTTTGCTTAGCCAAAAGAGGTGATCTCATAATCATATTAAAGCTGGATGAGTGAGGAAAAAAATATGGGGTTTTTGAAAGAAAACTCTCATGAATTGATGCTGAAAATAAAAGAAGATCCAAAGTAGTGCAAATTTTAAGTTCCATTAGGCAATTTGTGATGTTTGGTGAATTACGAGTGTTTCAAGAAGAGTTAGGAGCTCTAATTTTGAGTTAAGTTAGTTAAAAGGATAGTAAAAAGTTCATAGAAAGAAGTTTTATATTTTAATGAATACATTTTAAGTTATATGTTCTGAAATTTAAACCTGAGATTTAGGTGATAAAGAAGTAAGCAATTGACTAAAGGTTGAAAGAAGCAAGCGATGTGATCATTTGGCTCGTGTAAAGAAGGAGATTTTCAGCCAAGTTGAAGCTCTTTGAGTGTAGAAGATAACCCTAGGATTCTAGGAGAAGATTTAGCTAGAAGGATGCCTAAAAGTGAAGGAAACTCAATAAAGGTCATAATTCGAAGTAATCACAACAAGCTGATGTATTTGGAGCATTATAAACTCTTAAGGAGGAATTATAAGCTTAAATTTAACGTACACTTCTAGAAAAAATTCTGAATAAATTTCATGAAGGAAGTTTTGACTAATTCAATTTGGGAATGATACTATAAGTGTTAGAAAATGAAGGAAGACAAATAAGGCTGGCATTAAGGTAGTAGTGGCTGCAAGATTGCACACTAACTTATACCATGCGCCCAAGAAGGGACCATGTGGCCAACTATGCTATAGAATGAATGAGTGTGTGTTGGCCTAAGTGATTCTCAAGGCTTAAAGGGCTAGGAAGGGAGTTAACTAGGTGTGAGTGGCTTCTAACTCTAAAATATTTCCAAGTATAAGCTTTTACTAGTTTAAAAGTTAGCATGTTTGAAAAATGGCTAAGTGTAGTATGTTTTATAAATGAGTTCAAAGCATGCTTTAGATGAGTTTAGTTACTAAAATATGTTAAGTTTTCTTTAAAGCTAGAGGTGGACACATAGTAGGCCCATGAAAAACTAAGCGTTGAAACCATGTTTTATCTAAGGCCTAAAGATTTTAAAAAGAAGGCTAGAGCATGAATTTCTTAACAAGCCAATGGATGTTTACTCAAACGTTAGGGTTGAGTTTATATGAGTTGGATGTTTTCAAAATATACTAAACAATGAGTTAGCCTTTTATGAGTTATGTGCTTCAATATTTACAAAACATGGTTAAGTACAAATAAGTTCTTATTTGGGCTAGAAGCTTCAATGATTTCAGATACATATTAGAATGAATTTTTCATAAATGTTTAACCCGACATGACTTCTTATGATTTACTACAAAAGGACTAAAGAGTACTTATGATTAATGAATGAGGTTTTATGATTAGATTGTGATTTGGAACAAAAGGGTTTCCAACCACTAGCTAGGTACCCTGGAATTGCTAGCATACGACAGAGACGTTTAATGAGAATTGTCAATGTACTTGAGTATGTCTAGCTAGGAATTGTTTATATGTGCAATGAGGATGGGATATGATTAGGTACAAAACTAGTAAGTTGAGTTATCACCAGTGAAGAAGATGAAGTTGATGATAACCACTACATTTTCAGAATTGATCATATTTTCTGGTTTTAAGAGAATGAATGAGTTTAATCTCTAGATTTACTGAGATTGTCTATTATACTATTATCATGTTTCAATGTATTTGTTTATGATCTTGGTCTTCATCAATGAAGGAGATGAAGCCGATGAATGACAAATTTCTATAAGCTAAATATGTTTTCGTGGTTTTATAGGAATTTAATAAAGGTAACCTCTGGTTTTATTGAGCTATTTTATTAACATAATTTTCCTGGATTTTACTAGAGTTGTGCTTAAAAGTATACTATGACTTTAGTATGGAATTTTATGAACGAAAACTCTAATTTTCAGACAGAGATGTTTCAGTTAAATGATATTCCTGTTTTTACTAGAACCTGGATAGGAGGAACCCTCTAGTTTAACGTAAAAGTGTTTTCTGGTTTTTACTGAGTTATTAAGAGTACATGGGTTATGTTTGCTATATGTTCCAAAAGGTTTTCTGAAGCTAAATTTGGAATAGCATGCTAATGATTTATGATGTTGCTTGCAAAATGAATTTCCAAAGTAAAAATTTATGTTCTTTAAACATGTCATTCACTGAGCTTCCCAGCTTACGCTTTCCTATGTTTTTGCGCTCCCCCCCAGTAGAAGAGTTCCAGGACTTCCAAGATTATGGTTTTCTTGACGCATAAAATTCAGTCTACCACCGTCTATAAACATTTGTTAGTCAGGTGTTAACCTAAGTTTGGTATGTAATTAAATAACCTCTACGGAGGTAGAGTCAAGGCTCGGTCTGGAATGAGTTATTTACTGAATGGTGATGAAGTATATAGAGTAATGTGATGATGAGTTATGTCGAGTTCTATGATAGATATGATGTTAGACAAGTTCATATGTGCAAGCGTAGGTAAAACAAGATCTTAAGATCTTAGCTCAACAAGTTCAGTTGGCAGTAGATGTCATAAGAGAGTTGGCATAGGTTGTTCTCACATCTTCCTCCAAGAGAAGGGGATGAATCTGGGACGAGGTGTGATACATATTGTTTCATAAAAGCTTACAAGAAAGTGAATGTTTACATCATCAATAAAACCCTCCCTTGATAATAACAGTACTAATATCTAATCCCTTCCACTCTTCAAACATCTCAATTGCTAAGTTATATCAATTTATTAAGATGTAAGAGACACATAGTAAAAAGTACAACAAAGAAAAATAAACTTAAAAAGATATTGAATGATTCATCAACAATTTCACAATATTCCATATGGGAATCCAATCACGTTTGTTATCAACCTTCTTACTTTTTTTTATATACGTAAATAGCACAAAAGATGCATAAAGGGGTAGGCTAGAATTCCACCCAAAGTCAACAAAAAGACAAATAGATCTTCAATTGGCAAGAATTAAAAAGAAAACAAAATTCTATAATTCATACCTCCCCGAAAAACAGGGAGCAATTCCATAATTTATCCACTTGAAATATATATCTTCATCTGTTTAATTTTTAGTTGAAGAGAGTGACGATTTATCGTTTAATACTCACAAAGTTATCTTCAACTGGAGTAAAACAATAAGGAACCATAGTATTATTATCAATTGAATTTCATTTAGAAACAGAAAAAATATATATTCCAGTAAGCTTCAACAGATCAATATTTATCAAGACTACGAACTTAATCTCGCTTAATCTTTGTTCAGATTAACTCTTTCTGGATTGGAAAAATGCTCTTTTCGAATATATGCCAAAATTGAAAGAATTCAAAATCCCCAGTTCTCACAAAATTCAAAATTCAATTCCCAGTTTTCACAAATTAGAAAAACTAACAAAATAGACGAGGTGGCCATTGAATAAAAAATGAAGATTAGCAAAAATTGGTCGTGATAGAAAGAACGTTCACAACAAAGCAAAAAATTAGCAAAAATTAGATAGAAAAAATTAGCAAAACATTATAACCAAATCTCAGATAGCAAAAATCCCAAATAACAAGAAGGTCGCGACAAACCAACGAAACTCAACAGACGAGGTGGCCATTGAATCGAAAATGAAAAACCTTAACCCATGGGAGGAAAGATTTTGAGAGAAAGAGGTAGATCAACATAAATCCCAACCTCTAAACTAGGATCAAACCACACAAAATTGGTAGAGAAAACAAAAATTAAACAAAAAAAATATAAATTTCGGAAGGATGAAGGAAGAAAAGGAAGAAAGGGAAGAGATGCCGGCTGGGAAGAAGGTCGTGTATCCTCGATAAAACCCATTCTTCTCAACAGGTTTGTAAATCCTCTGGTTATATTGATTAAAAATGCTTGGGAAAATCTTTTCCAAGGTAAATAAAGAAAACCCACCAACCAAATGTGGGCTTACATGCTCATTCCCACCTTCTATTCCCTTAAACCAAACGACCTATTAACGAACTAGTAAGGGGACCTTATGAATCTACATATTAGAAGTTTCAATGATACGAGATTAATTAATTAAACTCTTTAATTAGATTAATTAACATTCATTAACTACAAATTACTCCACTAAAGACCCACAATTACACTCTTTGCACTATAGATATATTTCTATGTTCATGGATATTATCAATCAACAGTAAATCGATCCTTCACGAATCATTTATAACTACAGTTGAGTCAAGTTATCATTTTACTCTTGTAGTTACATCTGACTTCTTAAGTACCACTGGATCCTTTCTAATGAACAAATAATTTATGTTCAACTATAAACTAATCCCTCTTGGGCTAGTGAGAGGGTGAGGCCTCAATGTTCAAAACCCGAAATTAACTCTTAATTAGCACAATTCATCAACTTACCCTAAAGACGGAAAAGAGTGAATTCCATCTTGTACAGTTATGTTCCCAATTCCCTACTCAAACAAATCTCTAAAATTGTAGGCTTATTGAGTCAGATAATCTGACCACTTTTACCCATACATATAAAAGAATCGCCTTCATAAAAAGGAATTCATAACTCACTCAAGATTAAGGTCGAGTCACCTATAGCCATCCTACGAAAAGTTAATCTCTTCAATTAACGGCTTATAAAGAGAGACTAATTGTTTTGCAGTTCTGTCTTATACAAACTCTTTGTATAAGGTAACATCACTTGCATGTATCCACATGAACGATTAGTATCAGATCATTTGTAACACTTTTACAACTCTTGTGACAATTATAAAGTGTGTCGTATTTGTAGTGTCACCAAGATAAGACACACAACTTTATCCATATACTATAGACCATTTAGGTTATTACTTATACATGATCCACCTGTATGTTTGTTGGGGTTGATGCCCTAAATCTCGTGATCTTGTAGTTATAAACTGTATTTATATAAATAGATTATTTATTTAATAAAATGAGTTGTTATTTTATTTGACATTTAGTTACATTAACCCAAAACCAATCAACTAAGATCCAATGTTTTTTTGTTATGAAGCTTAAACATGTATGTGGAGACATACAAGTGGATCATGTTTAAGTAATAACCTAAACAGTCTTAGACCTACTAAGTGCTACATTAGAAATGACTAGTGCTATATTAGACCTACTAAGTGCTGATAAATTGAATGGTGACAACTATACTAGTTGAAAAAACACGAAAAACATCGTGTTAGTTATCAATGACCTAATTTTTGTCCTTGTTGAGGAATCTCCTCAAATACCAGCTACTGAAGCATCTCGAAATATTCGGAGATGTGTATGAAAGGTGGGTTAAGGCAAATGAAAAGACTCGAACATACATCTTGGCCAACTTATTTGAATTCTGGCTCTAGAAAAATGAAACTACAGTTATTGCACACAGATCACGGATTTGTTGTGGAGATGTTTGGACAACCATCCACACAACTCCGACATGACACTCTAAAATACATCTTTAATGCCTGTATGAAAGAAGAGGCCTTTGTTCGAGAACATGTTTTCAACAGTATTGCCCATTTTAACGTGGCTAAGATGAATGAGTCTATCATCGACGAAGCCATTCAGGTTAGCTTCATTCTGGAGACTCTATCGGATAGTTTCCTCTAGTTTTGTAGTAACGCTATTATGAACAAGTTTGACTACAACCTGACCAACCTCCTATATGAATTACAGACTTATCAATTGATAATGGGCAGAAATGTACGTTATCATAGTGTTAAGTTCTTAAACAATGAAGGATTATGTTGATGAAATATGTTAAATTGCGTCCATTAAGCATAAATTCTATAATATTTTGGTCGCATGCGTCCAACACATTAGAACAGTTGATCTTTACATTTTTGTGTAGAAAATGTGTTAACGCAACGCAGAGATTGTGATCATAGGAATACATTGGTTGAGCGCAACTTCACTGCAAGACTTTGCATTGATCGTGCTTGCAAACATTCGTCCAAGAATAATATTGCGGTCGTATGCGTCCAACACATTAAGATCGGTGGGACAGAAAGCAGATGGCAGTTGGATCCAAATTAAATTGACAATCGATCATCCAGCTTTATCGGTGACAATTATCCGGCGCATCAGTCAGGAATTAAAGTTGTCCCATCTGTACAACTGGGAGAGAGAAGCCTCCTTTCACCTTTCATGCCCTATAAATACTGAGTGCATTCTTTAGAGAAAGGGAAAGAAGTCAATTATTTCATCATTTTACAAGTTCGTGTCTCTGTCCATAGTCTTCTTTCATTTTAAGGCGGACACGAGGAAGAAGGTGTGCCGATAGATCGTTCCGACAAGCTTAAGAAAGCACCGGAAGCTCCGAGACAGAGAAAGGGTCGACACCTGTGGAAGCGGGAATATTCGTAGATCAGAATAGAGATTCAATGTAAAAAACCTCGGTCAGCAAGGAATTGCTAACAAGCTCTCTACCTTTAATTTCCATAATCATTTTGTACTCAATTCAATTATAAGAATGGAACGTCTTTCTCTATATCTGTTCACTCTCTGTAATTCATGCATGAGTAGCTAAAACAATTGAATGGGTTAAGAAGCATTTAGCTAGTACAACTAGGGAATCTTCATTCTTTGTGATCATCTTATTTATGTATGCTTCATTCGTCTATTAGAGATACACGAGAGGGTAGTCTAAGGACAGAATCTAGACTTACGAAGGTCAGGTCAGAATCTAGGTTTGGAAGAACCAGATGAGAACACATAAATGAGAGATAGGCGCTTAGGAATGAGCACTATTTGTTATTAACGCATCACATGAATCTTAGCAATAAGATATGATTGTATGCGCTCACCTCGCTTTCATGCATTTTGCATCAACGCATAGGACAAGAGTAGAGACTTAGGGATAAGCTCTATGGATATTTTGCATTCAACACATGCGTTCTAGATTTAGGAGCATCATATTTACATTGGGAAATGACTTGCTGTGCATGATTTTAACATGATCGTAAAGTTTAACGCATTCCCAAGTAACGCTAGCTAAAGATCTTCTCAACCCGTTCATCACATACTCATTGCATATATCAACGCAACTCTCTTTCTCAAATCCGCTGCCTTTATTTACTCATTTTTCATCAATGCAACAACACACCCACACTTTATTTATTTACTTGGTTACCACAATGTTTTCATAAACATTATCAACGCAACTATTTTCCCAAGTCCCTGTGTTCGACCTTGGACTTACCAGGAAACTCGGGGGAATTTACATTTGAATTCCGCTGGGGAAACTTGAGTGCATAACGCAATCCATCAACGTATATCATCCATATTTCCACTTTATAAAATAACGCATCAAATTTTTCGCACCGTAGCCGGGGATTTCGGCAAAATAGTTGTTAATGGTAATTTTTGTGATTTCTTTGTAGAACTCTCAATCTCTGGCGAACTACGACCTGAAGATTGAGAGAACATTCCGAAGAAGACTACGAGACCGCCAACAGCAACCACAATCCGATAAAGAAGAGATGGCAGAGTAGCCTTGAGAAGGAGCACCAAACAACAACAATGTCATGGCAAATCCAATTCTATTGGCAAACGATCGCGATAGGCCCATTAAGGACTATGCATTGCCAAACCTCTATGATTTCTCTTTGGGAATCATAAGGCTTGCCTTAGACGAAAGTAGATTTGAAATGAAACCGGTGATACTGTAGATGATCCAGATTGCAGGTCAATTCGGAGGAAGGCGTGGCGAGGATCCGCATGCCCACCTCCAAAATTTTATTGAAATCTGTAACACTTTTGTGATCCTGAACATCTCTACTGAAGAAGTTCGACTAACGTTATTCCCATTTTCTCTCTGTGATCAGGCTAGGAAATGGGCTTGTTTGCTCGAACCAGGAGAGATTACTTCTTGGGAGCAGGTGGTGGAGAAGTTTATGAAAAAATATTTTCCACCTACCGAGAACGCAAGACAGAAAAAGCTCATTACTAATTTTGAACCAGACATGGAAAAATCGCTCAGCGATGCTTGGACGAGGTTTAAAACGTTCGTCTGAGATTGTCTGCATAATGGGCTACCAGACTACCTTCAAATGGAAATTTTCTATCATGGTTTGAATCCTGCTTCACAGACCACTGCCAATGCAACAATCGCTGGTGGTCTGCTTGATAAAACTTATGAGGAAGCGAAGAATATTCTGAACCGCATCTCCAAGAACCATGAAGATTGAAGAGAGAATGACCAGAGATTGAGACTCAAAGATTCTTACGCAAATAACGGTGTCATTGTTTCGTTACAAAACCAAATGACCGCAATGATGAATTTAATTCAAGGAATGGCGATCAGCAGCCCAACACCGCAAGGTGGGCAAATCAATGCAATAAGTCAAAACACCACAAGGTGTGCGACTTGCGGTGATGGGCATGCGATGGAGGATTGCCCATAAAATCCACAGTCTATATATTTTGAAAGAATAATCCCTTTTCAAACACTTACAACCTCGGGTGGAGAAACCATCCTAATTTTGCTTGGAAGAATCAACAACAAAATTTTCAATCAGTGGCGCAGAAAGAAGGGTCACCAGGATTCTTTCAATGCAACAACAGTCAGTAGAGCAACCAAGCAAGTAGCTTGCAACAACTAACGCAATCTTCTTCTCTAGAGAGCCTATTGAAGCAATATATAGAGAAAAACGAGACAGTGCTTCAAAGTCAGGCTACGTCCATCTGAAACCTCAAATTGCAAATGGGCCAGATTGTGAGTGAGTTGAGACCGCAAAGGGCGTTGCCAAGTTTAACCGAGCTTCCACACAACCCAGGGGGATCAGGTAAAGAGTAATGTCAGGTTCTGACATTGCGCAGTAGAAAGACTGTGGAGGGAGAAAAAAAGGATCAGAGTAGAAAACCTTTCATCGCAACTGAACCCAAGATTGCAGTAACGTAAGAAGAAGAAAGAGAGAATGAAGTAGTGGAACCTAAGGCTGCGTCGACCTCAAAGTAAAATGAAATAGGAACCATGAAAGTCCAGTTACCACCTTTCCCTCATAGATTAAGAAAGAAGAAAAACGAAGAGGTACAGTACCAACGCTTCTTATCTATGTTAAAGCAATTACATGTTAACATTCCTTTCAGTGAAGCGATTGAGGAAATGTCTTCCTATGTCAAGTTTCTGAAGGACATGTAGAAAATGTCTTCCTATGTCAAGTTTCTGAAGGACATGGTAACTAAGAAAAGAGGTGCTAGAAAATTTGCCACGGTGCCATTAATGCAAAGTTCCAAATCTATTATCCCACCGAAGATGAGCGATCCTGGGAGCTTCACTATTCCTTACTCCATAGGAGGACTCTATATTGGGCAAGCCCTATGTGACTTGGGGACCAGCATTAATTTGATGCCACTGTTGATCTTTTGACAATTAAATGTGGGGCAACTTGTGCCCACCTCCGTGACTCTCCAATTGGTAGATAGATCTCTGGTTCATCTAGAAGGTAAGGTGAAGGATGTTCTGATCATGATTAATAAATTTATTTTGCCAGCTGACTTCATCATCCTAGACTATGAGGCCGACAAAGATGTGCCCATCATTTTGAGGTAACCTTTCCTATCAACGGGTCGTGCTCAAATTGATGTGCACAAGGGAGAGATCACTTTAAGCATAAACAAATAGAAGCTCAAGTTTAATATAATTCGTGCCATGAAATTTCCTGATGAGGAAGACCTGCAAGATTCTGATGATGACCTAAAATTGATTGAAGAAGAAAAGTCTGATGAAGAATGTGAAGAAGAGGATGCCAACGCATCTGTAGCTGCCTGCAATGCGATCGTAGCAAAAACAAACAAAGAAGAAGGATTGATCGCAACGAATGAAAAAGAGCCAAAAGAAGAAAGAAAAATAATGTAACCTTCTCTCGTGGAACCACCAACCCTTGAACTAAAAACCCTACCAACACATTTGAAGTACGCATTTCAGAGGCAGGATGAGAAGCTGCCAATGATTATTTCTATTACACTCAACGCAGATCAAGAGAATGTGTTGATGAGCATTCTCAAGAAACATGTGCGAGCAATTGGCTGGATGCTCGCTGACATCAGAGGAATTAGCCCCGCGTACTGTATGCACCACATTCGTCTTGAGGACGACCACAAAGCAACTATTGAAAATCAATGCAGACTTAACCTTGCAATAAAGTAGGTCGTCAAAAAGGAGATTATCAAGTGGTTGGATGTGAGCATTATCTATCTAATTGCAGATAGCACGTGGGTTAGCCCCGTGCAATGTATGCCGAAGAAGAATGGAATGACGGTAGTCCCCAATGAGAACAATGAATTAATACTGCAAAAAAACCATCCCTGGATGGTACATATGTATGGATTACCGCAAATTGAATGCAGCCACAAAAAAGATCACTTCTCTCTGCCATTCATTGATCAAATGCTAGACAGACTAGCAGGGAATGACTTTTATTGCTTTTTGGATGGATATGTCGGGTACAATCAAATCATGATAGCTTCTGAAGACCAAGACAAGACCATATTCACCTGCCCATATGGGACATTCGCTTTTCGTCGCATGTCGTTTGGTATCTGTAATGCACCAAGCAAGTTCCAAAGGTGCGTGATGGCGATCTTTTCAAATTATCTCGAGGACTCAGTAGAAATATTTATGGATGACTTCTCCGTTTATGGGAACACTTATGAAGTCTGCTTGGCCAATTTGGAGAAAATTCTGAAAAGATGTGAAGAGACAAACTTGGTGCTCAACTGGAAAAAATGTCACTTCATGGTGAAAGAGGGTATAGTGTTGGGACACAAAGTCTCCCGAGAAGGGTTGGAGGTGGACAAAGCAAAGATCGGCGCAAATGAAAAACTTCCACCTCTAACCAGCATGAAGGTTGTGTGGAGCTTCTTGGGGCACGCTGGATTTTATAAACGATTCATCAAGGACTTTTCTAAAATAGCACGGCCACTGAGTGCGTTGTTAGAGGCAGACAGGAAGTTTGAATTTGACAACAACTACCTCAACGCATTCCAAGTTTTAAAAGATGTGTTGATTACTGCACCCGTCTTGATTGCGTCGAATTGGACAATGCCATTCGAGATCATGTGGGACACAAGTGGGTACACGATGGGAGCTGCATTAGCGCAAAAGAAGAAACCATTTTTCACCCCATCGCATATGAGCGTAAAACTATGAACTCTGCTCAAGTTAATTATACCACCACTGAAAAAGAACTCCTAGCTGTGACTTTTGCGTTGGAAAACTTCCAGGCATATCTATTGGGAACTAAGGTACTCATTTACACTGATCACTCGGCAATCAAATATTTGATGACAAAGAAGGACGTAAAGCCGAGGTTGATCAGATGGGTTCTTCTCCTTCAAGAATTTGATATCGAAATAATTGATCGAAAGGGGACAGAGAATCAAGTCGCGGATCACTTGTCCAAACTGGAAAATCCCGAGGTTGACAGTAATGAAGCTGAAGTGAGTGCCGCATTTCCGGACGAGCAGCTGTTCCACATAGAAGAATTGTCCTAGTATGCGGATATCGTAAATTATTTGGTTTGTGAACAATTTCCTAAAGATTACACATACCATCAACAGAAGAAGCTCAAGCATGAATGCAAGCATTATTATTGGGATGAGCCGAATTTGTATAAAAGAGGTGCAGATCAAATCATTCGATTATGCGTACCAAACGTTGCTTAACAATGCATATTGTCACAGTGTCATGATTCTCCATATGGAGGCCACTTTGGAGGACAACGTACAGCAGCCAAAGTTTTGTAAAGTGGATTCTTTTGGCCTTCATTATTTAAGGATGTTGCTGACTATGAGATGAAATGTGATCGGTGTCAACGCACCGACAATATTTCATGGAAGAACGCAATACCAATGAACACTATCTTGGAGTTGAAATTATTTGACGTCTGGGGGATTGATTTCATGGGACTATTCCCTCCTTCGCATCGCAAGTATTATATCTTATTGGCCATCGATTACGTTTCCAAATGAGTAGAGGCAATTGTATGCGCCGCAAATGATACGGCAGTAGTCTCCCAATTCCTCAAGAAAAATATTTTCACTCGTTTTGGCACTCCCCGTGCCATCATAAGTGATGAAGGATCACACTTTGTCAACCACAATATAAAGGAGTTACTACGTAACTACAATATTCTCCACAAGGTGGCCACCGCATACCATCTGCAAAATAATGGCCAGGCTGAAGTGTCCAATCGTGAAATTAAATTTATACTTGAGAAGGTAGTAAAACCTTCGTAGAAGGATTGGGCAATGAAGCTTGATGATGCGTTGTGGGCATACTGGACCACATTTAAAACACCAATAGGTATGTCTCCCTATGCATTGGTATTTGGCAAGGCATGTCATCTGCCTTTGGAGTTGGAGTATAAAGAATTGTGGGCGGTTAAGAAACTAAAATTCGATTTAAAGAAAGCAAGAGAAGCGCAAAAACTGCAGTTGGTTGAACTAGAAGAATGGAGGATCAATGCATATGAGAATGCGAAGATTTATAAAGAGCACACCAAGCGTTGGCATGATAAACGCATATGCGCTAGAAACCTCCAAATCGGATAGAAGGTCTTACTCTTCAATTCAAGATTGCGGCTCTTCCCAAGAAAATTAAAATCACCCTGGTCCGGTCCCTTCATCATCAAAGAAGTATTTCCACATGGTGTGGTGGAACGAATCACCGAGGATGGCAGTCGAACATTTAAAGTTAATGGACAACGGATCAAAACATATTGTGGAGGAGATTTTCAGCCAGAAACAGCCTCCGCAAAGTTGAAAAACCCAGACTATCCCTTACTAAACTCTTGAACATTTAACTCTTCGTTACATTACTACTAGCTGTATTTTACTTATTTTTCTCTAAAAAAAATTGTTGTTTTGTTTTGAAATCATTTGACCCTCTCTTTGTCTATTTACAAGGATTAAGGCACAGGATTGCACTACAAGACGAAGAAAATATTCTGATTCCATCACCACAATCCACAGAAGCAAAGATCGCCGCAAGGATGGATGCATCAATACTCAATGCGGGCGACAGCGCAAAATATGGGAGTGTACTCTTCTTTATCTTTATTTCAAATTTTGCGCTATCACATCACATGTTATTTTTCAATGTTTTATCACTGCATCCTCCCTGATTACCGCAATCATTTTTCGAGTAGATAACTTTAGTAGTTTACCGCATGTTGTTTCTTTACCAATTATGATTTCAATGATGAAAAATATGCTTCTATCCCTTTCGTCTATACTAGAGTCAACTTAAATCTTAAGATAGTCACCTCATGAAATTAGATGTTAGGAGTTTGCTAGCTTTCTTTCAAACTCTCTTTACAGCAAATTCTATCACCATCACATGACTTATTTTAATTTTCTTTGGCAATGAGAACATTGTCGTATTTTAAATTTGGGGGTGAGGTATTTGTGGTATTTATTTTCGACCTTGCTATAAAAAAAATTATATATATTTGAAAATAACAAATTCACTGTCAACGCAATGGAGAACCCATGTTGATAAGAGTTAAGTTGAGAAAGGCACTTACCCATAGTTGGATGTCCGCATGACACACGTGGGGGCAAGCCAAAACGAAAGTAAGTCACCAAGATCAACGCATAAATCAATGACCACAACTCCACTACCAAATCGGCATGAGTTTAGTCTGAGAAAGAGTGCATTGCTTGTAGTTGGATGTTCGCATGACACGTGGGGGCAAGCCAAAACGAAGGTAGAGCACTCGGATCAGCGCAAGGTCAGAAAAAAAAAATGGCAATGAAGAAAATTTTTGTGCAAGGATAAATCATTTGACACCCCGGTGGAAAATTTTTATTTTTGAAATAAATCATACGATGTTCCAAAATTCAGTAAAGTCCTTTTGAAATTTAAGCTTGCAATCCCTAAGTCTTAGAAATATTTTAGGAAGAGGCTTGAATAAGACTTAAGGAAATTCTAGCATATAGGATTTGAACGATGTATCCTTGAGAAATCTAGGGGAAATAAAACTTTGTGGTTAACTCGCTAAAAGAATCTTTAGCTTATGCTTGAGGACAAGCATTGTTTAAATTTGGGGGTGTGATAACGGGCAGAAAAGCTTTTTATCATAGTGCTAAGTTTTTATACAATAATAGATTGCATTGATGAAATATGTTAAATTGCGTCCATTAAGCATAAATTCTATAATATTGCGGTCGCATACGTCCAACACAATAGAACAGATGATCTTTACATTTTTGTGTAGAAAATGCGTTAACGCAACGCAGAGATTGTGATCATAGGAATACATTGGTTGAGTGCAACTTCACCGCCAGACTTTGCGTTGATCATGCTCGCAAACATTCGCCCAAGAATAATATTGCGGTCGCATGCGTCCAACACATTAAGATCGATGGGACAGAAAGCAGATGGCAGTCGGATCCAAATTAAATTAACAATCGATAACGGTCACAAAGTACATCCAGCTTTATCGGTGACAATTATCCGACGCAGTCAGGAATTAAAGTTGTCCTATCTGTACAACCGGGAGAGAGAAGCTGCCTTTCACCTTTGATGCCCTATAAGTACCGAGTGCATTCTTTAGAGAAGGGGTTAGCAATCGATTATTTCATCATTTTACAAGTTCGCGTCTCTGTCCATATTCTTCTTTCATTTTAAGGCAGACACGAGGAAAAAGGTATGCTGATAGATCATTCCGGCAAGCTTAGGAAAGCACCGGAAGCTCTGAGACAGAGAGAGGGCCGACACCTGCGAAAGTGGGAATATTCTTAGATCAGAATAGAGATTCAGTATAAAAAGCCTCGGTCAGCAAGGAATTGTTAACAAGCTCTCTACCTTTAATTTCCATAATCATTTTGTACTCAATTTAGTTATAAGAATGGAACGTCTTTCTCTATATCTGTTCACTCTTTGTAATTCATGCATGAGTAGCTAAAACAGTTGAATGGGTTGAGAAGCATTTAGCTAGTACAACTAGGGAATCTTCATTCTTTGTGATCATCTTGTTTTTGTATGCTTCATTCATCTATTAGAAATACTCGGGAGGGTAGTCTAAGGACAGGATCTAAACTTGGGAAGGTCAGGTCAAAATCTATCTTTGGAAGAACCAAATTAGAACACATAAACGAGAGATAGACGCTTAGGAATGAGCACTATTTTTTATTAACGCATTGTATGCATCTTAGCAATAAGATATGATTGTATGTGCTCACCTTGCTTTCGTGCATTTTGCATCAATGCATAGGACAAGAGTAAAGACTTAGGGATAAGCTCTATGGACATTTTGCATTCAACACATGTGTCCTAGACTTAGAAGCATCGCATTTACATTGGGAAATGACTTGCTGTGCATGGTTGTAATATGATCGCAAAGTTTGATGCATTCTCGAGTAACGCTAGCTAAAGATTTTCTCAACCCGTTCATCGCATACTCATTGCATCTACGCAACTCTCTTTCTCAAATCTGCGCTTTTATTTACTCATTTTTCATCAATGCAACAACACACCCACACTTTATTTATTTATTTGGTTACCACAAAGTTTTCATAAACATTATCAATGCAACTATTTTCACATTTCCCTGTGTTCGACTCTGGACTAACCAAAAAACTCAGAGAAACTTACACTTGAATTCCGCTGGGGAAACTTGAGTGCACAACGCAATCCATCAACGCATATCATCCATATTTCCACTTTATAAAATAACGCATCACCAATCCTTAATGAAAATCAAGGAGCAAAAAAGAGAGGTAAATGTTATCTTATCCTCAAAGAAGTTCTACAGAGGTTCGACCTCTGGAACGAAGTCTGTGCCTTCTTTTTCTGGCACTAGATTATGGAAGAATAAGAAGAAGGGAGGTCAGGAGAAACCTAACTCTGTTGTAGGCTAAGGGACAGGAAGCCCAAGGTCGCCAAAGGAATTTGCTTCCATTGCAACCAGAAAAGACACTGGAAACGAAACTATCCCAAGTATTTGGGGAGAAGAACAAAGTCAAACAAGTAAATGTGATTTATTAGTTCTGGGAACCTGCTTAGTGGAAAATGGTGATTGTGTCTGGATATTTGATTCAAGCGTCACTAATCATGTTTTTTTTCTTTTCAGGGAATTAGTTCCTGGCAGCAACTCAGGATTGGCGAGATGACGATGTGGGTTGGAATAGGGCACGCCATCTTAGTGGTGGCAGTGGAAGTAGGAGACATCAAACTAGATAATGTGTATATGGTTTCAAATCCGGAACCTTATGTATGTTAAAGCTTTATTGGAACAATCTTATTATGTAAATTTTCTTGTAAATAAAGCTTTTATTTATAAGAATGGTGTGAATATTTGTTCTGCAAACCTAAAGAGTAGTTTATATGTGCTAAGACCATTAGCATCAAAAGCGCTTCTAAAAACTGAATTATTTAGAGCTGCAATAACTCAGAATAAAAGCAAAAGGTTTCTCCTAGAGAACTGCCTAACTTTGGCACCTAAGATTAGGTTGCATAAATCTCAATAGGATTGAGAGGTTGATTAAGAATGGACTTCTAAGCAAGTTAGAAAAAAAATTCTTTACCGATATGTGAGTCATGCCTTGAAGGCTAAATGACTACAAGACCTTTTACTGAGAAGGGTCATAGAGCTAAATAACCCTTGAAACTTGTACATTCAGACCTCTGTGGTCCTATAAATGTTAAGGCAAGATGAGGGTTTGAATATTTCATCTCTTTTATAGATGATTATTCTAGGTATGAGTATATTTATCTAATGCAGCATAAGTCTTGAGCTCATGAAAATTTCAAAGAGTATATGGCTGAGGTTTGAGAATTTATTAAGTAAAATAATTAAGACATTTTGAACTGATCGAGGTGGAGAGTATATGAATTTGAGATTCCAAGACTATTTGATAGAACATGGAATCGTATCCTAACTCTCGGCACCTGGTACACCTCAGCAAAATGGTGTTTCAGAAAGGAGAAACATAACCTTGTTGGACATGGTGAAAGAGTTAACAACATGCATGCAAAAGCAATTTGGATCTTAAGCACTCCAATTTCATTAATTTTGAGGATCAAGCAAGCATGTTCATAAGAGAAAAATAGGGGTTTAGAGCACAACCTTTGTAGAACTCCAAATTAAAGCAAATTCTTCTTGAATTCTGAACATGAACCATTCGTGAAACACCAATAGAGTCTTCTCCTTTATTCTCCAGCCTTAGAACATATTGTGGGATGCCAATTGTTGTGAGATTGAAGGAAATTTTGAGATTGGGTCAAACTTGAGAGGAACAAATTCCCTTCTAATCTTCAAATTGCATAGAAAAATGACACCCAATTAAACAAAATTAAGTGGGAACTGATGTGGTTAACAAACTGGAAAAAAATGGGAAAACCCCACTTTCCAATTTTCTTTTTCTTTCTAAATTAATTTTCATAAAGTAAATTTAAAAAGAATTTTTAATTTTTTAATTTTGAATTTCATAAATTCAAACTTAACTTTAAATAAAATTAATTCAAGTAATTAATGTTAAATAAAATTAATTCAAGTAATTAATTTTAAATAATTAATTAAACAATTTAATTAATTAAATTAATTTAATATCAAATATTAAATTAATATAACACCAATCCTGAACGTGAATCCTTATTCATGTGTACGATATTTAAATTGAATTTAAATATTTACAACTCTCCAATTTCGTTTAATTCAACAATTAAATGTTAATTATATGACATATAATTAACGACAATTCCTTAAATCGAATTTGAACATTTCAAATTCTCTCATCACATTGTCCTAAGGTTTAGTCTGATATGAGCTAGCAAGGGGACCTAATGGACCTACAAATCATGAGCTCCAACAATTCGAGATTAACCGGCTAAACTCTTTAACCTAATTAACCAACATTCGTTAACTACCGGGACACTCAACTAAAGCTCAGTAGCTGCACTCTCCTCACTGTTGGTATATTTCTATCCATTTGATTTAACCATGATTAGTAAGTCCATCATTCACAGGTGGTTCGTAATTACAGTTGAGTCAAAATTACCGTTTTAGCCCTGTAATTACCTCTTGCTCGTTAAATCCCACTGATCCTCTAATGAACAATTGGTTTGTGGTCCAAGAAACAAACCGAACCCTCTCGGGCCAATGAAAAGGCGGGACCCCTTGTTCAATATCCAGAATTAACACTTAAGAGAACAACCTATCTACTATCCCTAAAGTTGAGTGGGAGTGAATTCCATCTGGCAGGCCTATGTTCCCAGCTATCTACCCAGTTTTACCACTAAACTGAAGCTTATTAAGTCGGCAATATTGAGGCACTCTCACCCATGCAAACTAAAGGATAATCCTAAATAAACAGGAGTTCATAATTAGCTCAAGATTAAGATCGAGTTACCTAGGTCAATGAGTTGAAATAGTCAGTCTTATCAGTAAACGATGCTATAAAGTAAAAGTGGTCATTTTGTGGTTCGATCTTATGCAAACTCATTACATAGGACGCCTCCACTCACATGTCTCGACGTGAATGATTTAGGATCACATCGTTTGTATCAAATACAAAGTGAGCTGAATCCGATAGTATCCCCAGGTTAAGTTACCCAATCTAATCCCTATACTATAGACAATTTTGGCGATATATACTCGAACTTGATCCACTTTTATGTCTCCACCTAAAGTTCAAGTATTCATTCTATAGCCAAGGGTTCTTAGTTTATTGGATTTAGGGTAAAAAGGTGAAGGAACTCTTAAACAAAAGTGTCCATGAGCGGAAGCAGATCTTTTCGAGTTCATTGTGATTGAATTACCAGACATACATTCTAACAAATAGATATGCATTGTAACACTAATTACAGACATGCTTTAACAAAAAAAAACAAAAAAACTAAATAAACGTACCAGTTGAAGACAATCTTCACTGAATTCAGTCCAATGGAAGCGAACTTCTCTACGCTTCTTATCGCCCAATAATTAGTCGCCTAATAGCACCACGGTCATTTACACGATCGGCAGCGCACAAACCAATAGCAACCAGGGACGACACCACCACTCGAAGCCCTCGGTATTCTCGGAGTGAGAATCCAAAGAGTGGTCTTTGATGGAATTGGAAGAGGGAGGAGGAAAAGACGATTGTGTAGTGCGAACAAGCAAGTGAGAGATAGTAGATGACTATCGTATAATCGGTTGCTTGTCGTTCAGAAAAAGGTACACGATCGTGTAGGTTTTACTACACCATCGTCTAGCAAAAGGTAAGCGATCATTTAGGTCTGCTCGGCGTGCTAAGAGATTGTTTAGAAAAAGTAAGCGATGGTTTAGAAATCATGGGCAATCGTTTAGTGCGCGGGTGTGCAATCGTTTAGTTACATGAGCGCTATCGTATAGGCTCTCGATACTAAGCGATAGAAGCTTTTCACACCGTGAGCGAATTTTTACATCTTTTACAAAATGAAAACAATTTTCATTTTATTCTTCAGTTACAAGAACTAAAATCAATCTTCCCACTTTCGCATGATTCTGGAGAAATTCTCGGCCAGTTATCTAATAACCGCCTAATTAATTAAATAATGAATATAATCATATTATATTCTTAACCTATAATTTGATATCATATATCTACTATAGTATTTTATCCTCTACTTGATATAAATCATATTTATATCCAATTTCCTCCAAAATAATGTATCTTATACATTTAGTCAATTATATCATACATAATTAACTAGTTTAATTACATTATATATAATCGAACTCCCTCTTGTCAATTTGAATTTTAAAATTGACCCAAAAACTGATTCTTAACTTTATCCAAGCTACCAAGGGGACCTTATGGACCTATGGTTCGAAGCTTCAACGGTACGTGAATAGCTGACTAAACTCTTTATCCACGAGATCCACCATCTGAACTGCCAGACATTCCACTAAAGACCAACAGCTGAACGCTTCTTACCACAGATATATTTCTATGTTCATCGGATATAACCAATCATGAGTACGATGACCCTTCACAGATGCTAGTAAGTACAGCTAGGCCAATTTACCATTTTGCCCCTGTAGTTACATCTCACTCCTTAAGTACCAATGATCCCTCTAATGAACAATACAACATAGTCCAACTATGTGTGAACACCTCTCGGGCCAAGATAAGATGTGTGGCACCACATCGTTCAAGCCCTGGAATTAGCCCTTAAGAGAGTTATCTATCTACTTACCCCTACTTCAAGGAAGGAGTGAATTCCATCTTGTGTAGCTAAGTTCCCAGCTCCCAAATTAGACGAATCCCTAAAGTGGTAGGTTTGAGTCGGCGACCTGGCCATTCGCACCCATGAAAATCAAAGGACCACCCTCAATGGTAGGAGTTTCCAACTCACTCAGGATTGAGGTCATATTACCTGTGGTCATCCTAGTGAAGTGAAGTCTCTGTCATGAACAGTGTTATATAACGAGATGTTAACACTTCGTGGTCAGGTCTCATACAAACTCTTTGTATAGGACGCTCTCGCTCGCATGTCCCCTACACGAATGATCAAGATCATACCATCTATAACAAGTCACAACACTTGTGACCATTCCACAAAGCGGGCTGTATCTGTAGCGTTACCAGGATAAGGTTTTCCTCCTATATCCATATACTACAAACCATTTTAGTTATCACTTAAGACATGATCCACTTGTATGTCACCACATACATGCTTAAGTTACATCCAGATAACCAGGGATTTTAGGTATATTGGTTTGTGGTAAAGCAAATAAAACATTCAATTGAGCAAAATCAAGATGTGAAGTAAATATCATATATTATACATCACAAACGTTCATATAAACTGTTTACAAACTACAGGACAAGAGACTTTAGGGCATCAACCCCAACAAAAGGTGCAATTCACTTATTCAATAACATCTTTTACCAAATAAATCTCAATAACAACTTTATTGTAAAATAGAATATGTTTAATGTTTACAAACCACGAGTTTTAGGACATATAATGATACAACCCCACACATGATTCGGTCTATGATGAGTTATGTTCACTTACTTAATTCATTTTGAGGTTATGCAGTACAGACTGCAACTTATATTTTGAACAACGTTCCATCTAAGAGTATTTCCTAAACACCTTTGGAATCATGGAATGGTCGTAAAGGTAGTTTATGCCATTTAAAGATTTGAGGTTGTCCAACATACGTGCTTGAGCCAATCCTAAGAAATTGGAACCTTGTTCAAAATTTTGCCTATTTGTAGGCTATCCCAAAGGAACGAGCAATGGTTACTTCTACGATCCTAAAGATAATAATGTATTTGTGTCAACAAATACTACCTTTTTAAACAATGACCACATTGGGGAGCATAAGCCACACAGTAAAATTGTGTTAAGTGATCTTTCCAACGAAACTATTGAAACTTTTGTTGGGATTAGTGTCCTAAATCTCTTGTATTCTCGTAGTTTGTAAACATTGTACAAATAAATTGTTCTTAATAAAATAATTGTTATTTTATGAACATATACTCAATCCAATAAACTAAGATCCTAGGTTATTTTATGTAATTTAAACAAGTATGTAAAGACATACGAATGGATCTTGTTTAAATAATGACCTAAACGGTATGTAGTAGATGGATAAGGCTAGGTACCTTATCCTAGTGACACTATGGATACGACCCGCTTTATAGATGTTACAAGTGTTGTAAAGTGCTACAAATGATTTGATCTTGATCATTCATGTAGAGATATGTGAGGGGGGATATCCTATACAAAGAGTTGTATAAAAACAGACCACAAAATGGTTAGTCTCATTATATAACGCCGTTAATAATAGAGACTTACATTTCACCAAGATGACCATAGGTGACATGACATAAATCCTAAGTGAGTTGTGAACTCCTGCTCAGAAAGGCAATCCTTTGATTTGGGGATTCGTCTTACTGGAAAGCTGAGAACACAGCTACAGAAGATGGAATTCATCCCTTCCCTAATGTCGAGACAAGTAGATAAATTGTTCCAGGGCTGATTCTAGGGCTTGAACAATGTGGCCACACACTCTCTTGGCCCGAGATAGACTTGGTCATAGTTGGATTATAACTTATTGTTCATTAAAGAAATCAATAGTACTGAAGGAGTTAGATGTAACTATAGGGGCAAAACGATAATTTTGACCCAACTGTACCTACGAACAATTTGTGAAGGGTCATTGTACTTTTGATTGGTTATATCTAATGGGCACAGAAATATATCTGTAGTACGAAGAGTAAGCTGTCGATCTTTAGTGGAGTGACCGATAGTTAATGGAAGTTGGGTAATTTAATTAAAGAGTTTAATTAATTATTCAAATACTATTGGAGCTTCAATCTACGGGTCCATAAGGTCTCCTCTGTAGCTCAACAGGGATTTAATTGAGAAATAATTTGAAATGTTCAAATTAATTGAGGGAATTAATTATATATGATATAATTATTTAAATTAATTATATGTGATATAATTAATACTAGATATATTATAATATAAAGTATTTTGAGTGGAGTTTGAATTATAATTCAAATACTAATTATATGAATGAGATTCATATAATTAAATTCATATAAATATGATCTATATTAAATATCATGCATTGTTGAGAGAAAATAAAACGATAGGTTATATTGTATTTGATACAATATAAAACTATAGATTATGTGTTACATTTGATATATATATATATATATATATATATATATATATATATATATATAATAAGGTAGTTATTATGTATATATATGATTTTTAATTAAATTAATTATATTTATATTTAATTTAATTAAAGGGACAGAGTTACAACTCCTTCCCCTAATCTCTTAAGAGACGTGCAGCGTGTGAGGGTGAATTGGTTCACTCATCTTCTTCGTCCTTGGTTCTCTGAGAAAAGTTCTATCTGCAGAAAAAATCATAAAAAAGAGTTCTCTGTGTGAAAAAACTCTTCTCCCTCTCAATCTCTCTTCCCTCCTCCAAATCTTGGGCAGAGCCGACAACTCTTATCAATTCTCAACCCTAGAGAATACATAAGGTTCCCTTTTGTGGTTGTGTCTACCATTTGGAGATCGAAGAGCTTCAAGATTCGTTCGAAGGAATTCGTGAAGAAATTGGTTTCAAGGGTATGTAGATCTATTTCCCAGTTTCTTATGATTTATGCATGTTGTAACTTTTTTTATTTAAAAAAATGTATTATCTATCCTTATGATTATGTAATTCTAAAATTTTATGAAAACGAAAAATTGGGATCGATCCTCGCTTCCGCTGCGAAACTGTTCATGGTTTCCCTTCAATTGGTATCAGAGAGGAGGTTTCAATCCCAATTTTTGTATTCCATAATTTAATTGTAGAATAATGGTGGGTGCATTCTATATTTATTTTATATGATGAATGTTTTATGGAATGTGGTTTGCAATTTGGATAGTTTTGAGATTGGGTTCTTAGTTTTACAAATTTTTATTTACAAATTTGATTTGTAAGAGCTCATTTTTTTTGGGCATTAAATGTATCGAGTCTGTAAATTTGTTGACTTGAGTCGTCGTGCTGTTCTCGATGACTTTCTAGCGAAAACAGGGATCAATTTGGATGAGATTCGAAGTAGATCAAATTTGTACAGTAGGCGACTATATAGTAGCATCGCGATGTTGTGCACTAGCGTCGTGACACTACGATGCGGTGAACAAAGTGTTGGGTTTTATGTCCTAAAACTCGCAGTTTGTAGAATGATAAACATTTTCTATAATCAATATACTTATTATTGATTTCATAAATTGTATGAAAGTCTAAATCCAATAAACTAAGACCCATGACTATTGCATGAGTACTTGAACTTTATGTGGAGATATAAGAGTGGATCAGGTTCGAGTAAATAGTCAAAATGATCTATGGTACATAAATGAGGTTTGGTACCTTATTCTGGTAACACCATTGGATGCGGCCTACTCTGTAGTTGTTACAAAGAGTTGTAAAGTGCTACATACGATGTGATCCTAATTCGTACATGTTATGACATGAGAAGTGAGAGCATCCTATGCAATAAGTTTGCATAAGATCATGCCCAAGAAATAAGTCACTCTTACTTTATAACGTTGTTTACTGTTTAAGACTGACTATTTCACCTAGATGACATAGGTAACTCGCTCTTAATCCTAAGCTAACTATGAACTCCTATTTATTCGGGATTGCCCTTAGATTTGCATAGGTGAGGGTTGGCTCAACAACGCTGGCTCAATAAGACTCCTATTTCAAGGGTAAGACTGGATAGATAGTTGGGGACATAGGGTGCAAGACGGAGTTCCGCCTACCCGATTTAGGATAGAAGAAAGGTTGTTCTCTCAAGTACTGAATCCAGGTCTTGAACAAGGGGCCCTGCCCTCTCACTGGGCTAAAAGAGCTTGGTTTAGTGATTGGATCACAAACCAATTGTTCATTAGAGGATCAGTAGGGACTTGAGGAATAAGATGTAATCTCGGGGATAAAACAGATATTTGACCCAACTGTTATTACGAACAACCTGTGAAGGGTCGACTTGCTGATTATGGTTAAATCGTGTGGACATAATATATCTACAGTGAGGGGAGTGTAACTATGGGTTTTAGTAGAAATGAGGGTTAATCTACTCTAATGAGTTTAGTCAATTAATCTCGGATCATTGGAGCCCATGATCTGTAGGTCCGCGAGGTCCCCTTACTAGCTCGTAACGGACTAACTCTGGAATTGTGTGATAAGTTAATTTGAAACGTTCAAATTAGGATTAAGGGAATTAGTAATTATATGAGATATAATTACGTGTTTAATTTGAGAATTAAACGGAATAGGAGAATTTATATATTTAAATATGATTTAAATATATAAAGATGGATATGTGTTAAAATTAATTTAATATTTGATATTAAATTAATTAATTTTTATTTAAAATTAATTTATGAAATTAATTTTATTTTTCAGTTTTAAAATCAAAATAAATTTTAAAATCAAATTTTGATTTTTGAAATAAAATTGAAAAGAGAAAACAAAACACAAAAATGGAAAAAGCTTGTTTTCCGTTATCCATCTTTCAAGTTGCTCACACAAAATGCATTCAACTTTTCCTTGTCTTCTCAAAGCATGCACTGAAACTAACTCTCTTCTTTGCATGTTGATCTGCAATATAGTGAAGAGATTGGAGTGAAAATCGGGCATGCAATCTATAGAGAATTTTAGAGAAAATTCAGTTTGAAGAAAGGGTTTTTCACCAAGATTGTAGCTGTGAGTTTTTCTTCTTCATCCCTTGATTTAAGCTTGTTTTGAGTACCACAACTCAATCTAGAGCACCAAGAGAATAGTGGGGAAGATCTTGAGGTGGTCTGCAACAAGATTTGGGAAAGATAGTAGATGGAGAATGAGCTTTGAAGAAGTTCTACAAGAGGTATGTCTTGAAACTCACTTGTTTTCTGCTACAGCATGCTTTATTTTATTTTTTTATTTTTTTTGCCAAAATTAGTGAATTAGAGTGCTTAGATGATTCTTTTGCTTCCATTGTTGCTGATACATTTCTACACAAAGTTCTTCTCCATAGCATCACGATGCTCCGAGACAGAGAAGAAGCGCAGTTCAGTGTCAATTCGCACGCGGTTTAGTTCGATTTGGAGCTGGTTCGGGTCTGGTTCGTTTGATTTAAGCGGTTCAAGGGTGGTTCAGTTGCTAGATGGTCCGGTTCAAGCTATTTCAAGACCCAGTTCACTTGTTTAGAACCGGTTGAGCTATTTATTAATGTAATAGGTAGTTTTTTATTAATTAAATTAATATAAACGTTATATTAATTTAATTGATAGTTTCAAGAGTCCAATCTCGATCCATAATTGTTATTTAAATTATGCATATGATGTAATTATAAATGTTATAATATATGTTTGCATGATTTATATTATATAGCATGCTCATGCATCATATACTATAAGTGTTATAATATATGTTTGCATGCATAAATAACATAGTCATGCATCATTTATATTATAATAGTTATAATATATAGTTTGGATGTATGGATGCAATCTATGTTATTTATTTCATTACTTTAGTATACAAGTGTTATATGTATATAGTAATGAAATGAGAATTGCATGATGCATGACATTACTTTAGACAATTTTATAAACGTTATAATTTTATAAAGTATGTCATTCGATTCAATGTTTGGTTTTAATTTGTTTTATTTATTTTATAATAGTTATAACTTAATTGAAATTAGAAATTAAAATCAATGACTCAGAATTGCATGCTAACTTAGTTAAAATCATTTTTTTAGAATAATTTTAAAATATGATTAACATAGACTTAAGATCACAAATTTCTAATGAGATTAGAAATTATATTAATCTTTTTAATCAGTTTAATAGGATTAAATTGGTTTTAATAAAAGATTAAATTTATAGCAAATGTATTTATAAGGGACCTATAAACAGGCAATAGAAGATATGGATAAAGATGAATGGATCAAAGTTATAGATCTCAAAATGGAGCCTATGTAGTTCAATTCAATTTGGGATCTTGTAGATCAACTTGATGAGGTCAAACCTATAGGTTGCAAGTAGATATATAAGAGGAAAATAGGTGTTGATGGTAAGGTATAGACCTTTAAAGCGAGAATGGTGGCAAAGCGTTATACCCAGGTTAAGAGAGTTGACTATGAGAAAACTTTCTCATTTGTTGCCATGTTAAAGTCTATCTAGATACTTCTATCTATTACCATATATTATGACTATGAGATTTGGCAAATGGACGTTAAGACTGCCTTTCTGAATGATAATCTTGAGAAGACCATTTGTATGCAACAACCAGAAGGATTCATCTCCCAAGGTCAAGAGCAAAAGGTTTGCAAGCTCAATCAATCCATTTATGGACTGAAACAGGCTTCTCGATCTTGGAATATAAGGTTTGATTCTGTGATCAAATCTTATGGGTTTGATCAGAATGTTGATGAGCCTTGTGTTTACAAGAAAATCATCAACAATTCAATAACTTTCTTGGTATTGTACGTAGACGATATCCTACTCATTGGGAATGATGTAGGTCTACTGACTGATTTTAAATAGTGATTAGCGGCCCAATTTCAAATGAAAGATTTGTGAGAGGTGCAGTTTGTTCTAGGGATTCAGGTTTTCAAGGATCATAAGAACAAAATGTTGGTCTTGTCTCAGGCATCATTCATTGAAAAAATGCTTGTCAAATATTTGATGTAGAATTCCAAGAGAGGTTTATTACCTTTCAGGCATGGAATTATCTTCTCTAAGGAACAGTGTCCTAAGACACCTCAAGAGGTTGAAGAAATGAAACGAATCCCCTATGCATCAGCTATTGGCAACCTAATGTATGCAATGTTTTGTACTAGACCTAACATTTGCTATGCAGTGGGGATAGCCAGTAGATATCAGTCCAATCAAGTATTAGATCACTAAACAGCCATTAAAATCATCCCCAAGTATCTTCAGAGAACGAGAGACTACATGCTTGTGTATGGATCTAAAGATTTGATCCTTACAGGATACACTGACTCTGATTTTCAAACTGATGGGGATTTGAGGAAATCTATGTCAGGATCAATGTTCACTCTTAATGGAGGATTTGTAGTCCGGAGAAGCACAAAGCAGGGATGCATTGTTAACTCCACCATGGAGATAGAGTATGTAGCAGCTTATGAAGCTACCAAGAAGGTTGTATGGTTTAGGAAATTTTTTACTGATCTGGAAATTGTTCCATACATGTCAAGGTCCATCATCTCTTATTGTGATAATAGTGGTATTGTGGCGAATTCTAGGGAGCCTAGAAGCCACAAGCATGGGAAGCATATAGAGCGCAAGTATCATCTTATACAGAAGATTGTGCATCGAGGGGACATGATTGTCACGAAGATCGCTTTGGAGCAAAATGTTGTTGATCCATTTACAAAGGCTCTCATAGCTAAAGTGTTTAAGGATCACCTAAAGAGTCTAGGTTTAAGGGACAGGCCTCGTCTAGTCTAGGGCAATCGAGAGATTTTACTCGACGCGCAGTGTATGCCCTAGTTTATTGTTTTGTGTAACATACTATTTTTGTACTTTGTATTCGTACACCCCACTAACTTTAGGACAAGTGGGAGATTGTTGGAGTTGATGTCCTAAATCCCATGGTCTTGTAGTTTGTAAACTGTATTTGTACAAACAAATTATATATTTAATAAAATAAGTTGTTATTTTATTTGACATTTAGTTGTATTAACCCAAAACCAATAAACTAAGATCTAAGGTTATTTGATGAAACTTAAACATGTATGTGAAAACATACAGGTGGATCATGTTTAAGTAATAACCGTAGACTACCCCACCCAAATTGTGCGGGTTCGCGTTGGGTTGGGTTGAATTTTTTATAATTTTTTTGGGTTGGGTTAGGTTCGGGTTACAATTTTTAAAATTCGGGTTGACCCAGCACAACCCGAATTTCTAATATTATTAAAAATATGTATATTATAATTTATAAATATTATAACTCATATATATTTTTATAATGTTTGTTTGAAGTTTGTAATAGAAATCTTGGATTTTGATATTTAACATTTGAGTTTTATGAAATTTTAGTTATTAACATGTGATAGTATACAAATTTAAGTATTTTAAGTTAATAAAAAATGTAATTAAAAAAGATAAATAAATAATCCGAGAACCCAACCCAACCCAACTCTTAAAATTCGGTTTGGATTGAGTTGAAGACTTTATTTAGATTATTGGGGTAGCCAATCTGACCAACTCGAATTTTGAAATTGGTCCGAAAAGTTCTCTCAACCCAACTCATATACAAACCTAAAACCCATCTTCGATGCGTGGACATCTCTACTACGGGACATATTATTTTAGAAAAGGTTGTTGACTTGAGGACAGTAGGGAAGGTGTGGCTGTTGGTGAAAGAATTTGTGGTTTTTAAAGTGTCAGCACGTTTGTAACGTAAACACTCGTTTTCGTTATTTCATTACCACAAACAATATCTATCTTTGCCGTTTGGAATGCTTTAGTTTGCAATGCAAATTCGGCCACTCCCTGTCTCTTTCTCTCGAATTTGTCTTCTTGTTTTTGGAAATATTATACGACTTGTCCAAACAAATATGTTTGTAAGAGAAACAAACATATTTCTTATAATTAACTATATTATTATCTAAGTATTTTAAATGTCGATGTCTTTATTTTATAAAAATATTGATGTTGAGAAATATTTTAAAGAAAATTATATAAACAAAGAATTCAAATAAACTATTTAAATTAATAAATAAGTATTGTGTACGTGTTAAACAAGTTAAAATGTTTATTATTTATGTTGTTTTTACATTGATGACATTTATGTTGCTTATTATTATTATTATTATTATTATTATTATTATATAATGGAAAACTCGTTTATTCTCACATAGATGGTGAACTCAAAAAAGTGTAGAAATGACAATAGAAATGTTGATATATTAACAAAAATTTAATACCATTTTTATGTCGAATAAAATATACAAGGTTTTAGATTTTAAAATGAAAAAAAAAATAATTAAATATTGTTCGTTAATAATCTTGTTTTAGTTTTTGAAGTTTGTATTTATTTACACTTAATTTTTATTATGATTTTCACTTTTTTAAATATATATTTAAATTATTAATTTAATTTCAAAATAAAAAAAAACAAATTGTTAAACACTATTTTTTTTAACTCAACAAATCTCATCAATAGAAATAATGTTTATAGATTTAACCATTAAAATAAAGTCAAGTCCAAATAGGACTTAATTATTGATTTGACAATATAGGCTTTGAAGTTTTTAGAATGATTCAACCTCATAAATCATTAAAAAAAAAAATTATCCCCTCATATATCTTTTTATTATTATTATTATATATATATTTTTTATTTAGCACTAAATTAAACTTAAAGCAGCTAACTAACCCAAGTATCTCAATTGAAAGTTTTACATGTGGTCGTTGCTAGGTAAGAAGATGAAGGTTTATGATAATGGATGAGAAAATAGCTACCATGTTTGCAAATTTATTACAAGGAAAAATAATTTGCGCCTATAACCTTTTGTCCCTCATAGACCACTAATGGATCCTTTTTGTATCATTGGTAAAGCATACGTATTACGAGTGATATGCATATGCTATTTATATGATGACATATATCACTAACCTAACATTATTGTATCATTCACAAATTAAATTATC
This sequence comes from Benincasa hispida, assembly GCF_027475165.1. Taxonomy (NCBI): domain Eukaryota; kingdom Viridiplantae; phylum Streptophyta; class Magnoliopsida; order Cucurbitales; family Cucurbitaceae; genus Benincasa; species Benincasa hispida. The sequence continues at coordinate 37,814,382 of NC_143483.1, forward strand.
GACATATCTAATATAAAGTTGTTGAGAATGGTCTACAGCAAGGCTGCAAACCAACGAGCAAGCCCAACCCTAAAGGTTATTGGGAAAAGACATAAGTGAACACGTCCGAAAAGAAAAATGTTAGTGCCTCAAGTTTTGGGTCAACCAGTTGAGCCGATACATATATACTAACCGAAAAAAAATGAGCCAAGGTTGGATCGGTACCCTGCAACTTCGAGCACCTAAAACGTTCCTGACACCTATGCCATCACAAGCAATCCTAGCCGTGTGTTAGAAGACGACTTATAAATAACCACATTCAACCATCCTAAAAATGGAGAGTAAGTAATCTCAATAGGAGAGAACTCGACCTCACATCTTTTTATGTTCAGCTGAATTAGCCATTTCTTGTACTAACTTAAGTAACAGAGTGTGGTAGGCTCAACATCACACACTACTACAAAATTGGGTTTTAATGTCGGTTTTAAACGGACATTATAGGAGTATTATGTCGATTGAAAACTGACATTGAAGATCGTGTAATAAAAAGTTTTCAATGTCGGTTGTCTTTAATGTCAGTTTTAAACCGATATTAAAGGCAACTGTCATTAAACATCTTAGATAACACCTTTTTCAATGTCGGTTATCTTTAATGTTGGTTGTCCGACATTAAAAATTCGTTTTTTGTGACAGGAAATGCCGATCATTGTTTTGATACTTGAAAAATAAAAATATATATACATTTGTACTTTTTTCTTGCACATGTATAAATCAATAATATTTCTTTTTTACCTGTACGTGCACAAAATAAAATCTTGATTGTTTTTATATATATAACTCAACTTTCAATAAACAAAAAAATTAACTAATACACAGTAAAGAAAGTGACAAATTGTTTAACTACGTAACCTATCAACAAGCTACATTAATATTGATACGTAGACACGATGGACAATATTACTAATAAGAAATCATGCAGTAACAGTAACTCCAAGTCTACAACATATTTCACTTTTTTGTTTCATCTAAGCATTGGCTTCAATTTCACAAAGGCAACAACAAAAAGAGAATATTGTAAGTGATCAAACTCATCAATAAACCATAAAATCTCAACCATTTCTAGGCAAAACCTTCTTCTTTCTTTATTTTATCTGCACTTGACTTTGGAGGAGGTAGCAGTGACAAAGAGCCCTCTTTTTTGTATAAAGAAGATTTTGTTAGACATCAATTTCTCTATCGGAAACTTACAGTAATTGAAATTCACCATCTATTGAAGAAGATTTTGCACCTGAAAAAAAAAAAAAGAAGAAGAAGAGTTAATACCAATTTAACGACAAACCATTATGAAACAATTAAGAATGTCTTAGGGGTCAAATTTTAGACAGAACAAGAGTATTCGTCCAAACTTTATTCATAGCATTACGATGATTAGCTACGAGTAAATTTATTCATAGCATCATTAATGAAGGCCCGACTTAGATTATAAGCGTAATATATTCTACTTTAGTCGAGTAATAGTCAAGGAAATGCGTTAATCAAGTCAAAGACTAATCTAATATACTTTAATCAAACCAGAACTACTCATAAATGCGTTCAATCTTGCTGAACTTAAAAATTCAAGTGAGGGTATTCACATCAATATCATGCAACAAAACTATCTCATCTTGAAGTCCAACTAGTATTTACCTTCCATCAAGACTTCAAAGTAACATTCAAGTTCTAAAAGATTCGTACCATATTTTTAAAGCTAACAAATAATATTAGGAAAATTTAAAAATTTACAAAGAAAGGAGAAGCAAAAATTAACCCTTAAATAAACATATATTTTCTTGAACTATGATGTTAAAATTATTTTTATTGATGTATCCAATTTAATAATTCCCAAAGCTAAAATCTCATAAAATTTTAAACAGAATTTCCATGGTAGATCATTAATTTCATTTCCACATAATTTAAGTAAACAGAGCAATATGAATGTTTCCATAAACACGACAAAGAAAAAAGATTGTAAAAATTAAAAAGAAAATTGTTTGAGATTCAAAAGAGAGAGTTACCTACAATGTCGATTTTAAACCGACATTATAGATACACCTACAATGTCGGTTTAAATCGACATTGAAGACTTTTTAAAAAAAAAAAAAAAAAAATTGACATTGTACATCCGGTTTTAGTCTTTTCCAACCGAAATCAAAGCTCAAATTTCTTGTAGTGACACTATTGCAAGGATCTCTTACATAGATGAACTCAGGAGATATTGAGACCAGACTGGAGAGAAGTAGGTAATTGGAAGCCAAGGCCATTAAACACCCACAACGAAGCCTAATTCACATAGAGATTTGAGTGACAATAAAATTATATCATCAATAGACAATTCTTGGGCATATAACTTAATTTGTTAAGGAATGAGTTCTCGATCAAGAGAGTTAGAGGGTCAAAACTCCATGCCTTACCATTGTTGAATTTATCCAGGGAAGAAAAAAAGTACAGTGTCAATGTATGTAATATCATGGATCATATACACAATCATACATTTGTGCCATTTCTCTTGCAAAGTATTTTACCATATGAAAATTTGTTATTGCCTGTTTAGATCAAATATACTATTATCGGTAGACCCCTCAATTAGAATATGTGTCACCGTTTGTGTGAGTTTTAGGAATAAATTATAAAAATCAAATTAAAATTAATTTCGTCAGAAACCTAACATAATTTAATTACATAAAACATGTGACTCAATCAAGAGATTAAAGGTTCGAATTTCTCAGTCTCTTGTCAAACTAAAACAATTAAGTTTAAACTAAATATTCAATTTTTATCATCCAACTTAGACGGTGTTTATTAATCCGTAATCAAAATCGACGTAATCGTAATAGATTTTCATTGATGGATTTATCATAATAGTCTCAATCGTAAGTACAATTGGATTGCTTTTAATCACGTTTACTTGGTCATTTTACAAATGTAATTTGATTACAATTGAAACGATTTACATGACAGTTGTAAGGGAATAAATAACATAATATTACTAAACTACCTTCTAAATTTAAAAAGATTTACGGCAATTGTCATAACGTGGTAAAACTGATATTAATGGTTACAGTATTAAGCCAAATTTTGAAAATTGTTTAGTGATATAAAATGAAATTTCTAAACACCCAGATTTTTTAGCGATCAATATTATCAACGACTGCCATAACTGGTTTTGGACATAACGAACTAAGCACGTTTGATTAAAGTATTGGCAGCAGATCGACTACGTGGTGCTGTTCTAATCATCACAAATGCAACGTCCAATAACTCTCTTCATTAATCTATAAGATCGATATGGCAATCTAAAGTGGGTGAATAATGTTTCTAATTAATTAAAACTTTTTATTAATGTGAGTCAAATTAAATAAATTGGTAAATTTTTTTGTTAAAAAATAATTTAAATAATAAATTTATATAAATAATTTCACTTTGAATTAAACAAGAAATTAATAATTACACTTTTAAAGCACAATTTTTTAATATAATAAAATGATTGGTAAAAAAACATATGTGAGCAATTAAATTTAAGAACAAAAATTGTAAATAATTTCAAGCAATAAAATTTAAGAACAAATTAATTGCAAAATTAAATAGTTGAGGGATAGAGAAATTGATATAGTGGTTCGGCACAACCAGCCTACATTCACTTCTCAAACTGCTCTTGGGGTTGCACTCAAACTTGACTCTTTCCATAACTTAGAGTTGAAACTGTTACAATATTCTTTTTTCCATGGTTGAGGATCAAATCGTTACAACTTTTTTTCTAGGATCAAGAGCAATCCTTACAATGGATTTGAAATGAAGCACAATATGAAGAAAATTCTCCCAAAGAGTAGATTTATAGATTAAAGCTCTCAATGAACCAATCCTCATAACTTAAAATCTCTCTCAAGAAGAAGATGAAAAGAAGAAAATTGAAGCTTGGAGAGAGCAACAATGGAAACTTTGTATTTCTGGAGATGATTGAAAATTATGAAAATTGTTTTAAACATTTAGAGAAGAATATGAGTTTAATAAAGAGGAAAATTTGTTGGAAACCATATTTAATTTGGACCATTAGATCTTGGGAAAAAATGAATGATGGATATTTAAATTCAACTAGCCATTAGACATAAACATAGTATAGTAATAATAATAATAATAATATATAATTATTTTCTTTTAAAACCCAACAAAAAGTCAAAGTTCATCATATATTCAACTGGCTATTAGATACAAACATAAAATAATATTAAATTCATTTTCATTTTAAACCAATCCAAAAATCAAAAGTTCATGTGTCATTCCTCCCATACTCCAAGTGGCACCTTTCAATTTATCTACTTTGATGAAAAAAATATGTCACATCTTCGAGATTTTTCCATTAAGCTTTTTTCACCTATATCTTCCTTGTTTGAGCTCCGATTTGGGCAATTCAAATTACGTTGGAATCATTGTTCTAATCTCTACGCAATAAATACTTCAAAGCACTCAAATTGTCAATAAATAAAAACATGTTTATTATTATCAAAATATTAATTAATTAATTAATTAATTAAAATTAATTAATTTGATGTTAAGAACAAAAAAGCCAACAATCTCATTTTTCTATGATGACAAACAAGTCAAGAAAAAGGAAATCCAAATAGATGTCTAGATGAAATATTTCTTAATGCATAATTAACACACATATAATTTCAATTCACTTGAACACAAAGAATATATTCAATAACAACATGCTTTCATTTTTCTTATTACCTCTCTCCCGGTTGGAATCAATCAAAAAAGAATAATTAAGAAAAATAAACAATAACATGAAAGTTCTCTGTAAAACATGAACACGTAATTTGCATTTCTTCTCCTATCTACATGCCTTCTAAAAGAAATATAACAAGCAACAACATTGTAAATTCTAGAGGCATCATAAAGAATCAACCAAGTTTAGGCTAATTTTATCGAAGACTAATTTCACAAATTTCTCCCCCTTTTGAAATTAATTGAACACTCTCCTTAATAAGAGACAAAAAGACATTAGCACATAATTCAATTTGAAGGTGGAAAGATCAAATAAATTTTTGGAACATAATTTTACTGAAAATACAATAACTTCCCCTAAAAGAATAAACAATAAGAATAAGAGAGACATACATCAATAAACTAATATGAGAATTATTTTTATTCCAACATGAAATTCATATATAAAAGTGTAAACTCCCCCTAAAATCAAGTAATCTCCTTCGAATAGAAATATGTCCATAAAAATCAAGGAGATGAAATCAATCATGTAAAATTCAAACAATTGAGATACTAAAATATCAAATATTATAACATAAACACCAATTGTTGAAAACAAGTAATGGTACCAAATAAAAGCAAAACAACATTAGTTAATCAATATAAGCATGGTATCAACAAAAATAAATTGATACCAATTTTGAACAAAATGCTACTGGGGATTCAAGAAAGTACCAATTTCATAATACTTCCCCTATGAAAAAGAATTTAACAACTCTTTCAAAATAACATGTTCAATGATCAATTCTTCTCAACATAGGACAAACATCACACTCCAAACAATTTTCATTCAACACACTATGAGCCATAAAATATGCATAACTCATGTCAAAAAACATTTAATAAGAAGTTGATCTATTTCAATCAAAAGAGCATAGACAAGATATATCAATCATCAAAATAATGACAATCTTTTGCAAGATTCGATATTAAAAAAATCATAAAAAATACAAGAATAGAGCAAACATCTAATTTACCAAAAAGCCAAATCATAAATAGATATACAAAGGTTTCTCTTGGCATTAAGTCAAATAACAAGCCAAAAAATCAAAATCATACTTCTTCAAAATCATATAAGAAATTTAATTTTCATAAAGATACCAAAAGAATAAATATCTCAATATATAATTCAAAAAAAATAAAAGCTACCAAATAATAAATCGTTTTCCTTTCTTAGATTCAAGCAAGTCATACTAGTTGCTCCAATTTGGATTAATTATTCATGTGGAGTCCAAGTAACAATTGCTTCTTGAATCATACCTACAAAGAATGTTCAACCAAAAGATTTTGATACCCATTTCTTGGGTCCTTCATTCTTAGTGTTCAAGAGACTTTGGAACCCATTTCAAATTAGTTCCAAAATTACTAGCATTCATTTTTTTGCAAATAACAAACATGATATTTGTGACCAATTTTGCCACAAGAATAACATACAACATTGGGCAAGAATTTACTTTTAACAAGTGAATTTTTCACAATCTTTTTCTCAAATAGATTCCTTCTTGGAGCATTTTTCAATTTAAAGCAATTTGATCTTATATGACCTTTAACTCCACAAAAATGACAAGTAGGTACAAAATTTGATTTTCCATGCATATTTCTAGTATTTTCATGTCTGCCAAGGCATGAAAAAGTCAAACATATTCATGAAAATTCAAAATTTGTGTGTAAACTATTCCATATTAGAACAAAAATGTACTCATAATACGAACCTTGTGAATAAGCACGAAAAATCAAAGTTGGTGCCTAAAGAGGTCGATGAACAATCTAAATGCATGCATATTTCTAGTATTTTCATGTCTAGACACAAATTTAATTCTATGCATGCATTTAGATTGTTCATTAACTTCTTTAGGTACAAACTTTGATTTTTCGTGCTTATTCACAAAGTTCACATTATGAGCACATTTTTGTTCTAATATGGAATAGTTTACACACAAATTTTGAATTTTCATGAATATGTTTAACTTTTTCATACTTTGGCACAAAATTAGATACATTAAGCAAAGCATATTGAGACATATAAGGGGTGCCTTTAATAAAAATAGTGCTTTAAGAAGTAGATGAACAATTTTTTGTTATATAATCTAATCCCTTTTCATAATTAGAAGATTTACCTTTATTTAATTTTTGTGCACCAATAGTTAATTTCTTAAGAGACTCTTTTGCAAGTATAAGATTTTTAGTAGCAAGCAATTCTTTTTCTTTAAGCACATGCAAAAGATCATTTTTCTTATGATTGTCACATTCCAGAAACTTAATTTTATCAATAAGAGAAAATCTATCTTTTTTTAAAGATGTATTGCTATTTTCTAAAATAAGAAATCTTATCTTTTAAGCTAGCAATTTCATCTTTCAACTCTATCGAACAAGATCTAATTTTCTCATTTTCATCTTTCATATCATACATTTCAATTTTCAAACCACATGATAAAGATTTGAGCTCATTATTCTCATTTTCAAGAAAAGTAATTTTGTCATTCAATGCATTTTTCTCATTACAACAATCATCAACTTAATTATGCAACAACACATTAATAGTTTTTTTTTTCAAACAATCCTTTTCATCTATCAAAGATTTATTTTCAATAGACAATGCCTTAAACTTCTTTGATAATTTAACATATTTAGAGCTAAGCTTTTCTAAATCACGTTGCATATTTTCAAATACATCATATAATTCGTCATAAAAAAGAGATTCATGAATTACCTCATCTTTGTCACTTTCACCATTAGAATGAGCCATTAAGTACAAGAGAGCTCCATCACATTTTTCCTTTTTCACTTCACGGATTTTTTATTTTTGGGAATTTTAATTCTCCTTCACATTAAATAAATCACTAGTAGTACAAGGAGAATTTTGTATACTACACAAATTATCAATATCAAGGAAGTTTCAAATGTCATATGCATAATCAAAATACAAACTGTATCGCATATTTCTATCCAATGCACAATATATATGATATTAATAGCTTTAGCATTAAAAGTAAGCAGCTCATTATTCAATTGCAATTTAAACAAATCATGCTCACAAACATACAAAATGTTAAAATTCGTAACAAGCAATAAATGTTTTTTTTTTTTTTGATACATCATAATTTCTATTTTCACGAAAGTATGGGTCTATCATCTAAAGTTGCCCTAACTTCAGTAATTTAGTTTTCAAATAATTTTTCAAAATAAGTTACTTTAAGTATCAAAACAAGATTTTAACAATGATTTATGACAACCCTAGGAGATGAATAGGATTTAATCAAACTAATTAAAACTTTTTACTAATGTTAGCCAAATTAAACAAATTAACAGATTTTTTATGTAATTTAATCAATAAATTTATACAAATAATTTCACTTTGAATTAAACAAAAAATTAACCATCACATTTTAAAGTACAATTTTTAAATCTAATAAAAGGATTGGTAAAGGATATATAAATTTAAAAACTACCAATCAAAATAAACATATACGAGTAATTAAATTTAAGAACAAAAATTGCAAATAATTTCAAACAATAAAATTTAAGAACAAATTAATTGCAAAATTAAATAGTTGAGGGATAGAGAAATTGACATCGAGAATTTTATAGTGGTTTGCACAACCGGCCTACAGCCACTTCTCGAGCTGCTCTTGGGTTTGTCACTCAAACTTGACTCTTTCCACGACTTAGAATCGAATAGTTACAACATTCTTTTTTCGGGTGCAAGAACAAACTCAATCCTTTCCACGGTTGGGGATCAAACCGTTACAACTCTTTTTCCATTGATCAAGAGCAGCCCTAACAATGGATTTGAAATGAAGCATAATATGAGGAAAATTCTCTCAAAGAGTAGATTTACAAATTAAAGCTCTCAATGAATCAATCCTCACAACTTAAAATATCTCTCTCAAGAAGAAGAAAAAAAGAAGAAAATTGAAGCTTGGAGAGAGCAATAACGGAAGCTTTATATTTTTAGAGAGGATTGAAAATTATGAAAATTGTTCTAAATATTTAGATAAGAATATGAGTTTAAATAAAGAGGAAAATTGGTTGGAAACCACATTTAATTTGGACCATTGAATCTTGGAAAAAAAATTGAATCGTGTAGATTTAAACCCAACTAGCAGTTAGACACAAACATAATATAATATAATATAATATATATTAATTATTTTTTTTTAAACCTAACAAAAAGTAAAAAGTTCTGTGTCCAACTAGTCGTTAGATACACACATAAAATAATATTAAATTCTTTTTCTTTTTAAATTCATTTTCATTTTAAACCAATTCAAAAATCAAAAGTCCACCTATCATTCCTCCCATGGTCTAAGTGGCACCTTTCAATTGATTCACTTTGATGGAAAAAATATGTCATGTTATCAGTTCGGGATTTTTCCGTTAAGTTTGTTTCGTCTATAACTTCTTTGTTTGAGCTCTGATTTGGATGATTCAAATTGCGTTGGAATCATTGTTCCGAGCCCTATACAATAAACACTTCAAAATACTCGATTATCGATAAATAAAAGCATATTTGTTATCATCAAAATATTAATTAATTAACTAAAATTAATTAATTTGAGATTAAGGGTCAAAATGGCAACATAATCCATTAATTTCTTAAGTGAACAATTTCAAAACGTAGCATTATTTAATAATGAAAAAGGGTTTAACTTTACAGTTATCGACCATACGTACCGTTATGATCAATAACCATATAAAAAGAAAAAACGATAAAATAAGTTTTATTGACTGATCATTACTGCTCAATCCATTGGATTGGAATGATAAATGATGGCGTGTGTGGGCAAATTAAATTAGACAATCGTTCAAAACTATGTAAAAAATTAGTGGGTCCAATGTAATTTTTAAACATAATCAGATTGATCACTCTTAACTCCACAATCAAAATGTTTTTGTTGATTATGAATTTTGTAATGACCCATATTTCATTACAATTGCATAACGTAGGTAAACAAGAACAAACGTAATAAATTGAGACCCACTTTTTAGGTTTTGAAGGACTATGTTTACAGTGAAGTAGCTTGGTCTTAGTAAGATATTTCAAAATTCATTTTACACTTTTAGATCACGTTTACCAATTCATAAAGAAAATTGGTGTAATCATAATGAGATTCTATTGATAGATCAATCATAATAGGTCACAATCACAAACATAATTGGATTGATTTTGATCACATTTATTTAGAATTATGAAATTGTCACATATATAATAATGGTAACAGTAAATGTAATAAATTTATCGTTCTCATATTGTAATAGTAACAATAACGATAATCATAACTGTAATGAACGATATTGGCTAGTGTCCCAATTATGAAATACATATATACAATAACTAACATAATCAAATGGAACCCACTTTTTAAATTATCATTGATTTACATTTCTCTTAGGACATGCTCTTGGTTTCATTAACTTACACCCAATATTAAAAAAAAAAATAAAGTGTTACAATTTGTACCATACATTTAATTCAGTAAATACTATTTCAAAACCCCTAATTAGCTACCGTAAACACTATTTCAAAACTCCCATTTGCTACAGTCTTTACTATTTTACGTTCACCATTTTTTTATTCTTTGCTATAATGTTTACTATTTCCCTCTCAAACTGAAATAGTTTACACCTCAAACACATATTATTATAATTCAAACTAAAATAATCTACACTCCAAACACAAACTATTAAAATCCAACCATAATAACCTATAAGTATAATAACCAACTCTTTGCCCTAAACATGTCCTAAGTGTTTAAATAAAACTAAAATCAAGGTACAATATTAGTTATTAAATAAATATTCCATAATTCAAACCCAAAACAACAACAATAACAACAACTTACTGTAGTTCTCCTTAAAATCTTATCAAATTTCGTACTAGAATATGGGTTGACAAATGAATTAAAGATATGTTTATGAGTGATTTTGAGATGGTCAAAATCACTTTTTCTCTCGTGAAAATTACTTATCCTTAATTGCCATAAGTTAAAAATTTGATTGTAAAAAAATCTAAAATAATTTTAAATTGATTTTGGAGGAATTAGTTGATAGATGATTTTTCTTAAGTGATTTACTGGAATCAGTCGCAAAATGGTTATCTAATTCTGTTAAAAAAATGTTTGTTAGTTATTTGTGAAATCATTAATTTAGATTTTAAATAATGGAACAAAAGATGACAGACAATGTCTGTCATTAAATTGTTAATAAAACAATCAATTATATATATTTTGAATTTTCTTTCAATATTCATTATAAACATTCACCTTACTCAAAATATCAACCATGCATATAAGAATTTGTAACAATCAAATAAATAGAAATAGATAATTTAACAATAAAATAAATAGAAAAGATATTTACCATAATTATTTAGTTAAATAATAATTCATCAAATATAAAATAAGATTTTGAGTAATTAGGTAACTCTAAATTCATTTTTAGAACCAAACATAATAAGTCAAAATCACTTTTAAATATTTGAAATCACTTAAAAAAGTTTGAAACTAAATATAAATTTGATTGTTTAAAAATCAATTGTATCTAAATCTTTTTTTCTAAAATCATTATTCTAACTATCACTTCCATACTATAAATGTATGAGTTCTTAAGCATTACAACTATTATTATTAAGATTGACTCTTACACACACATATTGACAATATGTGGGCTTAGATAATTGAATTTTATTTTCAATAATACAAGGTTTATTCGATTAAGTTACATATATGTTGGCACAAATTTTTATATAATTCAATTTTTAGTTTGTTGAAAGAAAGAATTAGATTATATATTTTCTAAATTTGTTGCTATTAATATTTTCACAAATGATATCATATGGTCACTTTTGTGTTTAAGAAAGAAAAGGCTTTATATTAGTAGAAGTATTGTGTCTAGATCTTCGTTTTTTTTTTTTTCCTAACCCAACATAGTTGTATTGCCAACCATTAATGTAGAATATATATATTTGATTTATTTTTCATGGGTAAAAATATTTTGGATTTTTTTAGAATAAAAATATTTGTAAATCGATATTTTAATGGCTGAAAATCATGATATATTTTAATTGTTGAGCCTGATAATAATTATTTAATAAAGGTATCAAATGATTTCGAACAAGTCTTTTCAATTCATTTTTAAAAAGTCAACGAAACTAATTAATTTCAACCATTGAAAATTTGAGCGGTTCGTTAGGAATGTGGCCAATGTTGAAAATGAATTTGGGAGAAAAGAAAATTTTGAAATAATAAACATGAATACATTAGTTACAATAATGAGGGAAGGGTTGGGAATGTGGTCATGAAGCCGGATATAAGTAGGGTTGGCAAAAGTTTTTTTTTGATCGAGTTTCTATGGATCTCTATTTGATCGAAATGGAAAGTTTTTAATTTGATTGGAGTTAGGATCAAACTAGAGACACAAAATAGATATATATAACTGAGGATTAGGTCAAATCGAAGACACAAAATGTGAGCCAATTTCCTACTCCAAAATATTTTTTTTAATCTGTTTTAATATAACAACAGCTTTAGCTACTGTTTTTTGGTTAAGTTTTTTAAGTTTTTTAAATTTTCATTTCATAATATAAAACAATAGCTTAATTTTTTTTTAAAAAAAAAATGTGATTTTATAATATCATAATTTAATTTTTTTAATAAAATGACAATAAAAATGTTGAAATATATTTATTTATTTAGATAAATAAAATATTAATAATAATACTAACTTGTTATCTATTTAAATATAATTATCAAATTTCAGTTAATTTTAAATAAAACGATATTTGGACCCTATCTCCGAATAGAGATTCTCCGATCCCAACTCTCCAAATTGGAGAATGGAGCAGAGATGACAATGAAAAATGTCCTTGGGAATGGGGACTGCATTCCCTCCCTATCATTGTCATCCCTAGATATGAGTAAAGTCCATGATCGTACAAAATAATTGTATTTCCAACGGATAATGCTAAAGATGGATTTTTGTGAGAGGTGAGTTCGACTTGTAATGAGTTGTGTTCAAACAGTTTGCTCTGCTGGTTCTGTTAAACGACACACCTTCGTAGTGGTTTACACGCAGGATAGAAGTTGCAATAGGGAGATCCTCTTTCTTCTTATTTCTTTATTTTATGTGCACAGGATATCTTTGCTCCATAGGGAGATTAGTCGTGATCTTTGCATGGATTAAAAATTACAAAATATTGTCCTATGATTTTTCATTTATTTTATGCAAATGACAATCTTGTTTTCTTTAACGGCATAGAACTTGAGTGCACCATTGTTAAGAAAATTATATTCATTAATGAGTTGGCATCTAGTTAAATCGTGAAATATGGTAAGTTTGTGTTTATGACTTGTAGGAACACAAGTAGGGGAATGCACAAGTTTATTCATCGGGAGCTGGGGGTGGCTCGGATGGAAGCTTTGAGATCATATTTTGGTCTCCTCTTGCAAGGATGGAAGAAGAAGTTCTTTTCGCCTGGGAAAGAGGTGCTTATCAAGGTGGTGGCACAAGCTATTCTGACATATACGATGAGCTGTTTTTATTTTCTGTGATTTTTGTGCGATGAATTAAATTCTATGTGTGTAAATTTTCCGTATACTTAGGTAAATAGAAAACTTGTAATTTCTAGATCGAGATACCTTTAAAAGTATTATTTATGTAAAAGATGTTTCCCACTAATTGACCTTATATGCTCAAAATCGAAAATCTAAGAACAAAAACTTACGTTAAAAAGTGAGGGAGAAAGACCTTCTTCATATGAGTGAATTAAAAACAACTACCATAATTGATTTTTTTTCCCTTTAATCTTCTTCATCCCTTTCCGAGTAACTATAATGAAATTAAAAAATAAAGTATCAACACATTTGGGAATAAACGATGGGTCTCGATTTTATAGAGCACCAACGCTCCAAGACCACTAGTTCTACTAAGAGGATATATATTTAGATCTTGCATTTAAAATCCTTCAAATTTATATTAATTTGTAATACATAATAGTATTACATCATATCATCAAATGTATATATAGTTAACAACAAGGAAAATTATTTCAAATGATAAAATTGTTGAAAATATTTACAAGATATAGAAAACTTTTAGAACTATCAATGATAAACATTGATAGATACTGATAGAAATCTATCTATCGACATCTATCATTTGATAGTTTTAAAATTTTACTATATTTTATAAATATTTTTGTTCATTTTTCTATATTTAAAAATAGTCCCTACACCAATTTGTATTGTCCGTAAAATTATTAATTCAAATTGAAAGGGTACAACCGTTCAATTTGGTAGATATTCCATTTCTTTAGTTAAAAATAATATGCAGCTTTTTGTATCCGAAATATTTATTTTTCTTTTACCATGGATTTCATATTTATTTTGTCGTAGGTAAATAAACTCTATATTTTATATTTTATATAGTGTTTAGATTTGAATTCTCCCACCCATGTTGATTTGAAAAAAAGAATCATTTAATGATATGAATATTTAATTACATTTTTATGAAAAATGAAGTAATACAATATATTTTGGTCATTGAGTTCGAAGACAAGTATCTATTTAACCCATAAGTTTCAAAAAGTAACAATCTAGTGGTGAAAATTTAGGACTTGTTTCAATTGATCATTACGAAAAAAATGTATTAAAAAAGTCAGGTTCATTTAAACAACTTTTTATAATAATTGTTATTAAAATAAAAACATTCATTTTGATTACACTTTTTGAAAAGTGTTCTTATATACAAGTTTGTGTGATTTTCTATATACTCAAAGCATTTATAATAATATTAAATTACCATAAAAACGACTATTAAACATTATGAACTAATAAGTTTAAATTTATATATAAAACTACTTTTATTGGTTGAGTTTTATTATTTGTTTAGGATATGATCAATCCAATTAGTTATTAGAGTTAGTCATTATAGTTGGTTGTTGGAGATAATCAATGCAGTTGGTTGAAAAAATTAGTTACTGAACTTGGTCATCGAAGCTAATCGTTGTTGGAGAGGGTGACTGGAGTTAAGGTTGTCGCAGGTGGTCTCTAGAGTCGTTGAGGTAGTTGTCATTGATGATGGCTATCACGGGAGTTGGTCGTCAGAGAATGGGCAACAAAGGGCGGTGATAGCCATTAGCAACCATGTGTTAGATGATATAATATTAAATTTACATTCACCTATCGACTTAAATTTTTGGGTTTATCAGTGATTTAAGATGGTGTATGAGGTCTTGACTTGAATTTTTGGTCAATCAATTATTAGAGTGGGGGTATTTTGATAATTTTATATATTTATGTATTGTACAAATTAGTAAGAAATTAATCATTAAATACTAATAAAACATTTTTCTAAAAGTTGGTTTCTAGTGTCTCTTAAACTAACTTATTTCATACACTCATTTTTTTAAGCACTCTAACTTTTCTCAAAATGATTTTAAAAAAAAAAAACATTTGAAAAGTTAAACTAAACACACTCTTAGAAAAATAGTTTTAAATGATCTCTAAGTGAAGTTGATCGCACTAATAGAAAATGACGTGGCATACTTGAGTTGACAATTTCTAAATGATGTAGCGTATTTAATAAATTTTGTATTGATTTTTGGTGGAGTGTTTTTTAAGAAAATTGCAAAAACCATCCCTAAAAACTACATGCTCTACAACTATTCAATTTTTATCATTCAGGGGTCCAATTTCAATAATTATCATAAGTTTGAGGGTCCAATTTTGAAAAATAAAAGATTTTAAGATTTAATATTTAAAAATTTGAGGGTATAATTATAATTAATATAAAATACTTCGAGAGTAATTTTTGTCATTTACCCTTTCTTTTTCACCCTTCTTTCTTCTTGTCTTTGCTTTCCATGTCATAAATAAAGTATAAGTTGCTTAGCAAGTGTTCCACTAGCTCTTTTGTCCTCCTCACCATTATCCGCTCTCGCACCTCTTGAACCCTATGGTGCACTTGTTGCCTCTTATTTGGTTGTGTGTATGGTAGAGATGCAATTTTATTGTTGGATCTCTTGAAGAGACGCAATACAATAAAAATAATCATAATAAGAAAACACCAATCATATTTTTGCAAATAGTTTCAAAAGTATTTATATTTTACCGTTTGTTATGTTCTAACACATAATTCCTTCATTGAATATAAAAGAGAAACTAGGAAATTGTTGATGTCAAATGAGAAATTTTCATAGATAAGAAAAAATGTCAAATTGTTTATAGAAATAGTATAAAAAAACTAAAACAGATAGACACTGATAGACTTTTATCAATCTCTATTAATGATAGACTTGTATCAATTTCTATCATTGATAGTATTAATGATAGACTTCTATCAGTTTATATCACTGATAGACACTAATAGACTTCTATCAACCTAATGATAGGCTTTTATCAATTTCTATTATTGAAAGACATTGATAAATTTCTATCAGCGTCTATCAGTGATAGACTATCAGCGTGTATCTGTGATGGACCTTGATAATAATGTTTATCACAACTATAATTAAATTTTGCTATTTATGTAAGTATTTTTCCTTATTTTGCTATTTTTGAAAATCCTCCATGTCAAATTTGTTGGGTTCTATGTCCTAAAACTCGCAGTTTGTAAAGTTAAACATATTTTTGTTATCAATAAAGATGTTATTCGATATTACTTCAATAAAGTTGTTATTGAATCTATAAATTGCACTTATACAATCTAAATCTAATAAATTAAGATCCGTAGCTATTATATGAATATTTGAACTTTATGTAGAGACATAAAAGTAAATCAAGTTCGAGTAAATAGTCAAAATGATATATAGTATATCAATAAGGTTGGGTGTCTTATTCTGGTAATACTATCGGATGTGGCCCACTCTGTAGTTGTTACAAGTTGTTGTAAAGGTGCTACAAACGAAGTGATCTTGATTCGTTCATGTATTGACATGAGGAGTGGAGACATCCTATGCAATGAGTTTGCGTAAAGATCGGACCAAGAAATAAGTCACTCTTACTTTATAATGTTGTTTACTGTTTAAGACTGACTATTTCACTTAGATGACCTAGGTAACTCGATCTTAATCCTGAGCTAACTATGAACTCTTATTTATTCGGGATTATTCTTAGATTTGCATAGGTGAGAGTTGGCTCAACAGTATCGGCTCAATAAGATTCCCATTTCATGGGTAAGACCGAGTAGATAGTTGGGGACATAAGGTGCAATAAGGAATTTACGCCTACCCGATTTAGAGATAGAAGAAATGTTGTTCTTTTAAGTACTGAATCCAGGTCTTAAACAAGGGGTCCCACCATCTCATTGGCCTGAGAGGGATCTGGTTTAGTGATTGGATCACAAACCAATTATTCATTAGAGAATTAGTGGAACTTAAGGAGCAAGATGTAATATCGAGGGTAAAACAGCATATTGACCCAACTGTTATTACGAACAACCTATGAAGAGTCGACTTACTGATTATGGTTAAATCAAGTGGATAGAAATATATCCATAGTGAGAAGAGTGCAACTATTGAGCTATAGTGGTGTGACTTGATAGTTAACGAATACTTATTAGTTTGATCTAAAGAGTTTTAGCCAATTAATCTTAAATCGTTGGAGCTCATGATCTGTAAGTCCATAAGGTCCCTCTACTAGCTTGTAAAACATGAACACCTTGAATTAATAAATTGAGTGAAAATGTTCAAAATGAAATTAGTGTTTGAATTTGAATAATTCAAAATTCAAATTAGGGTTTGCATAATTATAATTGATATAATTAATCAATGTTTAATTTATCGAAATTAAACGAAATTGGAGAGTTTATAATATCTAAATATTGATATATTAATTAAATGAACATGATTCATGTTTAAATTAGGTGTGTGATTAATTTGATATTTGATATTAAATTAATATATAATTAATTAAAATTAAATTAATTTCTCATTTTATTTCAAATTTCAGAATTTGAAATTGTGATTTTGATTTTGATTAATTTTGAATTAAATGAAATTTAAAGCTGAGAAAGTGGAAACACCTCACTTTTCACAAAAAGAAGGTGTTTCCTCCTTGAATCACCACCTAGCCCATTATCTTCATCATCTTGGTGTTGGCATTCAGATGGTCGAGAAATGCCTGCATCAAAGAGTTGAATAAAAACTCTTCATTTTGTTAGAAGGTGTAAGGTTTTTTGCTGCTGAAATTAGTTTCTGCAGAAAAGTTTATTCATCACCTTTAAATCCTTTTTTCCCTTCACAAATTCACTCCAAGTTGGAGTTCCACTACTCAAATTCAAGGCCGAGAATAGTAAAGAAGATCTCTTGGTGGCTAACTATTGAATTGGAGCCGAAATCGCGTGAAAAGCAGCTTGGAATTGGGAGAATTCATCAAAGGTATGTTGTTAAGAAACTATCTTCTTAAATTTTTGTTTAAGCATGTTTTTAGAACTCAAATTAAATGTAATTAGAGTGCTTATTGATTTTGTTTGCTTCCGTTGCTTGCTAGTATATCCTAAAAATTGGTATCAAAGTGTGATTTAAGCACTCAATTAGTGTTAATTTGAGTTTTGGTGGGTGTTTCATAAGTTGTATGAAAATGATGAATTGATATCGTTTTTTGAGATTTGGTATTGTTTTCTCTTCAATTTTGTTGTAATTCTTGTAATTGGCTCTTCTTTGATGGGCTTTAATGCGGAAACGGAAGTCGAGGAGCTCTCATAAGGATCCAACTAGAAAGCAGTTTTTGCTCAGATTTCAGGGAATCCCTAAAAAGCCCAAGTCAAGACTAGACTAAGAGTAGGTGTGGTTGCAACCAATCCAATAGTGCTTCTTACGGAGAAGTGTTTCAAGTCATTCGATTAAGGGCACTAGCTACCCTTTTCTGAATTTGTGATGGGAGGCAGGAAACTCCGTCTATACTATAGCTTGAGACGAGATCTGGGAGGCTACGAGTGTAGTTTATGGAACAGGAGTCATAGTTTCAATAGTGAAGGAATTAGAACTATTGGCGGCCACGAAGGATACAGAGCGTTTAGGCTAATGGTACTACTAGTCAACTACACTCGCAGACGATTTATTTTAAGTATTTGTAATTCGTTTGGAGTCATTAGAGTTGAAATTAAGATGTAATTGAAGAAAGAAGTGAAGAAGGTCGAGCAGCAGAAACTAGATTTTGCAACCACTGCCATATACTCGATGCTAGATGGAATACTCGATGGCTTACTCGATGATATTTCATGAAATAACTTGATGCACGATGCCTTACTCAATGGTACTCGATGTTCATACTCGATGGTATTTTATGAAATACTCAATGCATATACCATACTCGATGGTACTCGATACAACTCGATGGTATTTTGTGAAATACTCGATGCATGACACCATACTCGATGGTACTCGATGAACAACTTGATGGTATTTAGTGAAATACTCGATGCTTGAGGACATACTTGATGCTTGATGGCATACTCGATGCTTGATGGTACTAGATGGTTTTTGCCTCGTTCTTCCCATTTTGAGCATTGGATGTCCAGTTCGAGAGGTTTGACTCCAGTTTAAGATAGTTCGAGCGATCCAGAAGCGTTCTGGAGCTGGTGTTTCTTAATTTTGTGATAATTAGGCTTTTGTTTTTTGATAATGCCAAAATTAAAACCATATTAGTTTATGTTTAATTATTTATGCATGTAATGTGTGTTATAATTAAATAAATCTTATATGTGCATAAAATATGCCATTTAGATTTAAAATCCTACCATAGAAAACATGTTACATGCATTGAAAGTATGTTATAAAGTATTATAATATATAGTATGCATATATATTCTAATGTTTTAATATAAATGTTGAATGCCTTTGATGGATGTTATGGATACTTAGTATGTCTAAATTTTTGTAAGTTATTATAAAATTGGGTTAGATATTTAAAATCCATAACAAAGATAAGTTCCATGCTCACTTAGGTTAACCACCCGTTTTAATAGTTAAAATAGATCGACATCTTGTAAAATGTGGTTACAAACTCAACTGGTATATAATCCTGTCTAAGGCTAGAGGTACTTAAGTTGATGGTCTTCGGAACACCTCCTACCTGGGGATTATGACCAAATAATTTAGCGTTGTTAACTAGTTTTATGAGCAAAATGTGAGCGGTGTGAGGTTTTAAAACTGATTTATCACCTAGACATCGTAGGTTAAACCCAAATATAAATATTATACTTAGATAAACACCTAGACTTAGGTTGTTTAATTAGCTAAAACAAACCTAAGTAAAAATATACCCAAACAAACAATAGAACATTTCGGTGGGAGTTTTTAGCATATATGAATGTTATTAGAACACTTCAGTGAGAGATTAATAACATATACGATATGTTATTTTTAGCTCTCGCATCCCTAAGAGTTCACATCAAGATTCATGCTTCACTTCGTGTCGATTATGAACCTAGGGTGCTCCATTCAGAAAGTGTTGGCATGAATCAAGATCAGGTGAATAGGGAAAGTTGTTCACAGTAAAATCAAAAGTGATGTTTTGATTTTAAATCTCATGTCCTAAGAGTTCACGTCGAGATTCAAGCCTCGCTTCGTGTCGATTATGAACCTCGACTGCTCCATTTGGAGAGTGTTGGCATGAATCAAGATCAAGTGGATGAAGGGAAGTTGTTCAATGTAAAACTAAATATACGATATATAAATTTCAACTCTCATGTCCCTAGAAAGTTCACACCGTGAGATTCGTGCAACGCTTCGTATCGATTATGAACCTCGACTGCTCCCTTCAGAAAGTGTTTGCATGGGGTTAAGATCAAGGTGAATGGGGGAAGTAGTTCATAGTAAGTGGATGAAGGATATGTGTCAACATGTCCTACGGTCTCTTTCATTTGTTTGGACTGCGAGATTTCTATGTTGTGCTTGCTTGTCGTCTTTAAGTCGGCCTTGCTAGTCGTTTAACAATGGCTATCCCATCGGAGGATTGTAACATGGGATTCGGAACAACTCAAACTCCAGAAATGGATAAGATTTCTTAGGTCGTTTTCCAATCTTGACTTTCCAATTTGATAGCATTGTTGGAGCCGACCTCTGAGGTCTAAAAATGGAGGGTTGTACTTATGGAATTACTAAAGTGTTAGTAAGTTCTGGCAAAAAATGGTAGCTTAATAACTATCAGAATATGAGTTGTTCTGGAGATAGTATTTAGTCAAGATTGTCTTGCTTTAGTGAAGGAGTATTTGACTGCCCCTCGGTAGTACTTATTCTGACTCAATATAGTATCATTGTAAATAAATAATGATTTTGGGTACATTATTACTTTTTGCTAAAACTTGATTTGGATTTAGTTGCAATTTACTAATAAGAATATGTTTAAATTTTCAGTATGTCAAATTCTTCTAAAAATACTCGCTTCTGCTTTAATCAACGGTAATAACAATTCAACATGCAAATTACTGGCAAAGGATGATTCAAAGCAAGTTTTAACAGAGGATTGTCCTCTATCTCTTAACTCATCTAAAGTTTTGAACAATATAGATGAGAATGAAAAATTTGAACGACATAGTAAATGCGATTTACTAGTCAACGAAATATGCTTAGTGAAAAACGATAAAAAGACATGGATAATATACTCAAGTGCCGTTAATCATATCTGCATTTGCTCTCAGGGAACTAGTTCCTGGAGACAACTTACAAAAGGCAAAACAACCTTTAAGGTAAGGATCGGGGAGGTTGTTTCAGCTAAATTAGTAGTAGATATGAAGTTATTTATAGGAGATAGGCACATTTTACTTGAAAATGTTCATTATATTCCTTCTATGAAATGAATTTAATATCCGTCTCATGTTTGCTAGAACAAAATTACAAAGTTTCTTTTGAAAATAATGAAGTGTTCGAAAGACACTAATATTTTGTCCGCAAAATTAGAAAATAACTTATATATGTTGAAACCGACTGAGGTAAAAGCGTTATGAACATAGAGATGTTTAAAACAGTTGAGACTCAAAATAAGAAAAGAAAATTTTCTCCAAATGCCTATCTTTGGCACTTGAGACTTGGTCACATAGATCTCAATAGGATTGAGAGATTGATGAAGAGTGGTTATCTAAATCAGTTAAAAAATAGTTCATTACCACCGTGTGAATCATGTCTTGAGAGTAAAATGACTAAAAGATCTTTTTTTGGGAAAGGTCTTAGAGCCAAAGAGCCGTTAGAGCTAGTACATTCTGACCTTTATGGTCTTATGAATGTTAAGGCTAAAATAGAGTATGAATATTTCATCAGCTTTGTTGATGACTATTCGAGGTATGAGCATATTTACCTAATGCATCATAAATCTGAAACATTTGAAAAGTTCAAAAAATATAGAGTTGAGGTTGAGAACCAATTAGGTAAAAGCTTAAAATACTTCGATGAGATCGATATGGTGAGTATATGGACTTGGAATTCCAAGACTATTTGATAGAGCATGGAATTCAGTCCCAACTCACAGCCCTTGGCACACCTCAACAAAATGGTATGGCAGAAAGAAGAAACATAACGTTATTGGACATGGTTCGTTCCATGATGAGTTATGCCCAGTTACCAAGTTCCTTTTGGGGTTATGTAGTTCAGACTATAGTATATATATCTTGAACATATTTCCCTCGAAAAGTGTTTCTGAAACACCTACCTTACGAGCTCTAAAGAGAACGTAAAGGTACTTTACATCACTTCAGAATATAGGGATGCCCAACATACGTGTTGGTGCAAAATCCTAAGAAACTGGAATATCATTCAAAAGTATGCCTATTTTTATAGGTTACCCCAAAGAAACAAAAGGTGGTTTTTTTTATGATCCTAAGGAAGATAAGGTATTTGTTTCGATAAATACAACTTTCCTAGAAGAGGACTACATAAAGAATCATCAACCTCATAGTAGGTTAGTAATAAAAGAAATGACCAGGGAAACGACATCATCAATAAGAGTTGTAGATTGCACAGGTCCATCAACAAAAGTTGTTGATGAAACTGATACTCCACGTCCTTCTCAAGAGTTAAGAGTGCCTCAACGTAGTGGGAGGGTTGTGCAACAACCTGACCGGTACATGGGTTTAACTGAAACCCAAGTCATCATACCTGATAATGGCTTAGAGGATCCATTAACTTTCACACAAGCAATTGGGTTAAAGCCATGGATCTTGAAATGAAGTAAATGTACTTTAATTCAGTCTGGGACCTTGTAGATCAACTAGAAAGGGTAAAATCCATCGGTTGTAAGTGGATCTATAAGAGAAAATGAGACCAAGCTGGAAAGGTATAAACCTACAAAGCTAGGCTTGTGGAAAAAAGGGTTTACCCAAAGAGAGTGGATGGATTATGAAGAAACCTTCTCTCCGGTTGCAATGATAAAGTCAATTAGAATACTCTTATTTATAGCTACATTTTATGATTATGAAATCCGGCAAATGGATGTCAAGACATCTTTCTTGAATGGCTATCTTGAGAAGAGTATCTATATGTCTCAACCAGAAGGATTTATAAAACAGGATCAAGGGCAAAAAGTTTGCAAGCTTAATCGATCCATTTATGGGTTGAAACAAGTGTCTCGATCCTAGAATATGAGATTTGACACTACAATTAAATCTTATGGTTTCGAACAAAATGTTGACAAACCTTGTGTTTACAAGAAAATCATTAACAAAACTGTCACTTTTCTGGTATTGTATGTTGATAATATTCTACTCAAAGGAAATAAAATAGATTTCTGGCTGACATCAAGAGATGACTTACTATGCAATTCCATATGAAAGATTTGGGTGAAGCGCAGTATGTTCTTGGGATCCAAATAGTTCGGAATCGAAAGAACAAAACTTTAGCATTATCTCAGGCATCTTATATAGACAAGATGTTGTCTAGATATCAAATATAAAATTCCAAGAAAGGAATGTTGCCTTTTAGATATGGAATTCATCTGTCTAAGGAACAAAGTCCTAAGACACCTCAAGATGTTGAGGTTATGAATCGAATTCCATATGCATCAGCAGTAGGGAGCTTAATGTATGCTATGTTGTGTACTTGTCCCGACATATACTGTGCAATTGGAATAGTCAGCAGATTTCAGTTTAATCTAGGATATGATCATTGGACTGCCATTAAGAACATCCTCAAGTATCTTTGGAGAATGAGGAATTATATGTTCGTATATGGTGCTAAGGATATGATCCTTACTGAATACACTGGTCCTAACTTCCAGATCGATATTGATTCAAGGAAATCAACTTCGGGGTCAGTATTCACTCTATTGCTCTTCGACAATACTTCAATAAAGTTGTTATTGAATCTATAAATTACACTTATAAAGTCTAAATCCAATAAACTAATACCCATGACTATTATGTGAATACTTGAACTTTATGTAGAAACATAAAAGTGGATTAGGTTCGAGTAAATAGTTAAAATGATCTATAGTATATGAATAAGATTGGGTGCCTTATTCTGGTAACACTATCGGATGTGGCACACTCTATAGTTGTTACAAGTTGTTGTAAAGGTGCTACAAACGAATCGTTCATGTATTGACATAAGAAGCGGGGGCATCCTATGCAATGAATTTGCGTAGAGATCGGACCAAGAAATAAGTCACTCTTACTTTATAGCGTTGTTTACTGTTTAAGACTGATTATTCCGTTTAGATGACCTAGGTAACTCAATCTTAATCTTAAGCGAACTATGAACTCCTGTTTATTCGGGATTATCCTTAGATTTGCATAAGTGAAGGTTGACTCAACAACACCGGCTCAATAAGCTTCCTATTTCAGGAGAAAGATCGGGTAGATAGCTGAGGACATAGGGTGCAATAAGAAATTCATGCCTACCCGATTTAGGGATAGAAGAAAGGTTGTTCTCTCAAGTACTGAATCCAGGTCTTGAACAAGGGGCCCTACCCTCTCATTGGCCTGAAAGGGATCCGATTTTGTGATTGGATCACAAACCAATTGTTCATTAGAGGATCAGTGGAACTTAAGGAGCAAGATGTAATATCGGGGGTAAAATAACATATTGACCCAATCGTTATTACGAATAACCTATGAATGGTCAACTTACTAATTATGGTTAATCAAGTAGACACAACTATATCTACAGTGAGGAGAGTGCAACTATCGAGCTATAGTGGTATGACTTGATAATTAACTAATACTGATTAGTTTGGTATAAAGAGTTTAGCCAATTAATCTTAAATTGTTGGAGCTCATGATCTGTAGGTCCATAAGGTCCCTCTAATAGTTCATAAAACATGAACACCTTGAATTAATAAATTGAGTGAATTTGGAATGATATCAATTTGAATTGTTCAAATTGAATTTCAGTTTGTAAATGTTCAAATTGAAATTAGGGTTTGTATTTGAATAATTCAAAAATTCAAAATAAGGTTTGTATAATTATATCTTATATAATTAATCAATGTTTAATTTATCGAAACTAAATGAAATTGGAGAGTTTATAATATTTAAATATTGATTTAAATATTATTTACATAAATAGGATTCATGTTTTAAATTATGTGTGTGATTAATTTAATATTTGATATTAAATTATGATATAATTAATTAAATATTTTTAATTAATTAAAATTAAATTAATTTCTCATTTTATTTCAAATATCAGAATTTGATATTGTGATTTTGATTTTGATTAATTTTGAATTAATTGAAATTTAAAACTCAGAAAGTGGAAACACTCCACTTTTCACAAAAAGAAGGTGTTTCCTCCTTGCATCACCTAGCCCATGAAAGAGTTGGTGCTGCATGAAAGAGTTGAATAAAAACTCTTCATTTTGTTAGAAGGTGTAAGGTTTTTGGCTGCTAAAATTAGTTTATGCAGAAAAGTTTATTCATCCCTTTTAAATCCTTTTTTCCCTTCACAAATTCACTTCAAATTAGAGTTCCATCACTCAAATTCAAGACTGAGAATAGTAGAGAAGATCTCTTGGTGGTTCACTATTGAATTGGAGCTGAAATCGCGTGAAAAATAGTTTGGAATTGAGAGTATTCATCAAAGGTATATTGTTAAGAAACCCTCTTCTTAAATTTCTATTTAAGCATACTTTTAGAACTCAAATTAAATGTAATTAGAGTGTTTATTGATTTTGTTTGGTTCCGTTGCTTGCTAGTATATCCTAATAAAATTGTATATCTTGTCCAAAGCCTGAAACATTGAGACCTTTCTATCTTGTATACTTTTAGAACTTTCTTTTTCCCCCTTTATTCTTCATCTTTTATTCTCTTCCTTTCTATCTTCAAAGCAATCATTGCATTTTCTCATATTTTAGGTCAATTTTTAGCCTAAAAGAGAATCTACTTTCTCTTCATCTTATATCAAAGAAAAGGGTTTCTTTCAAAGCTTTGTAGAGTTGAGAGGGATACCTCTTTTTTTTTCCAAAGCTGACAAAGAGGTTCAGACTAAAGTAGTGGCTCGAGCCATTTCGATCTAGACTCTCAAACTTCAAACTCCAACTAAGTTACTCACGACTACTAATTATTCCAACAGTTAATGGTCTTATTATTGATGACAAGTAATTTGAGCTTCATGTAGTTGAGAATTTGTTCATTTCAAAGGATGTGTTGAGATTATCAAATAAATTCCTCTTTGCAAACTTGACTTGTTTTGATGTTTTAATTTCTTTTGGCATTATGCAGAAATGAGTATGTATTCAATTAAAAGAGGATACACACTAGTTTAATCAAATATTGTTTTATTCTCGTCAAGTCTTGGAATGAAACAAATGTGGGAAATGTTGTGGTCTGCCCAAATTGAAAATTTTCCTATGGAGGGCATGTCTTAATTCACTTCTATCGTGCGAAATTCTTGCTTGTCACCATAATAATACCACCATGGGCTGGAATCAAATCTTCATACACCTTGGTCCTACAAGGGAAGTAAAAAAGTCTTGTCTTCTTGGCCTCCCATCTGTTGATAGGCCCTATATTTACTTCGTTTCTCTTGTTTGCAAGGCTGTTGAGACTATCAACAATTTAGACTTTAAATTTTTTTCTTACTTGCCTCACAATTTGGCATCACTAAAACTCATGGTCGTTTAACTATAATGACCATTTCTTCTCAAGTTCTATTGAGTGAGTTGTTTCAAACCGTTGCTCGACAACAACTCCACATGGAACTCTAGCAACAAAGTTGTTAGATGGTCCTCCTCTTATGTGATCCTTCGATGCGATAGTAGCAATAGTGAGTCAGATTTTGGAGCTGTGATTCATGATTTTAGTGGTGAGATAGTGATGAACATGAGAGAACTTCTAATCGTTCTTTAGATTGATGGGGATCCTGGCAGCAATGACCTTTATTATATTGAAGCCATTTTTCAGGCAATTGTGGTAGGTATTTATCCCTTTTGGGTTCATACTGACCCAAAGATCCTTTGGGGTTTGTTGATAGAGCCATCTCATTATGTCAACGAGCTCAAGTTCTTTGTGGACTTTTATGCGATATTACCATAGAAGAGTGCAGTCCTTGAGTTTCTCTTTGTTAATTTGTAGGGCAACTCAATAGTCCATGAGCTTCTTTCCTATGCTAGAAGACAAAGATCTTCTCAAATTTGGATGAAAGACTATCCTCCATGGGTTTTGTCATTTTTTACTTTTTGATTCTTTTTAGTTTTGTTCTCTTGTTTTCCTGAAAAAAGAAATATAATTTATATTGTATTGTGAAATAATAATTATACAAAATTTACAATAAAAACTTGGAAAATTGACAAAAATGACCTACTTGGAGTATGGTTTTGTATTTTTGACCTACTTTTGAAAACAAGTTTTTTTGACCCTCTTAATGATGAAAATGATGTAAGCATGGGAAAGATTGGCTGTACAATTACTCTTATACCTCTTACTAAATTCCGACTTTCAATTTCAACAACCAACCTACCAAATTAATTCAAAAAAATTCTCCACCTCAAAGATTTATTCACAAAAAATTATTTTATCCAAAAATAATTGACAAAAAATTATTTTTCATATTTTAACACTAAAAATTTCTCCACCAAATTTAATTTGTTTACAATTCCACAAAAAGTTATCTACATCAAATTATTTCCAGAATGATATTTTATATAAAAAACATGAAAAAATTAGTTAGACGATCGTTTTCATGGGGAGAAAAGTTAGAGGAATATTCACCGAAGCTGAGCGATTATTGGGATTGAGTATGGGGAGGGCACCGGGTAGAGAGGTGGCATGCAGAGAGGGGGCAGATATTGGGACTAAACGATCATTTAGTAGTACTAAACAATCGCTTAGCCATGATGGATGGGAACGGGAGGGCACCGGGTAGAGAAGGGGCACGTAGAGAGGGGGCGGGTATAAGACTAAACGATCGCTTAGTGATAGGAACAGGAGGGCACCGGGTAGAGATGAGACTAAACAATCGCTTAGTAGTACTAAACGATCGCTTAGTAGTACTAAACGATTGCTTAGCTATGATGGATGGGAACGGGAGGGCACCGGGTAGAGATGGGGCGCGCAGAGAGAGGGCATCGGGTAGAGATGGGACTAAACGATCGCTTAACTATGATCGATGGGAACTAAATGATATTTTGAATTTTCTAAATGATGGAACTACATGATCACACTAAGCGATGCGATGAAGTGCTACACGATAGAACTGAGCAACCGTTTAGATGTAGACCTAAGCGATCGTGGCGTGGGAACTAAACGATACGTTGGATTTTCTAAACGATGGCATTACACGATCACTTAGCTACGACGCGTGCTAAGCGATGCGATGAAGGTGCTACGCGATAAAACTAAGATACCTAGTCGCATTCGGTATATCTGGTGGAAAAACTGATAAATCTTGGGTGTGGTTCCTTTAGTAATTAAGATGTGCAATTGGGCAAGTTCATGATTTGGTTATAGTATCAGATAGACACCCTAGCATAAAAAAGGCAATTATCACGGTCTTCCCAGAAGCATTTCATGGTATCTGCATCCATCATTTGAAAGCTAATTTATTAGTGAATTCTAAGAATAAAGACATTTTTGATATTTTCGATAAAGCAGCGAAGGCAAGTCGTGAGTCTGTGTTCAAGTACCATTGGAGTCAATTTGTAGGGTATTCAGGTGCACACAAATACCTAGAGGATATCGGTCTTGAACGATGGGCTAGGGTGTACCAATGTAATAGAAGATACAATCAAATGACAACAAACCTCGCCAAGTGCATAAATGAAGTGTTAAAAGATGCATGACAGTTACCAATCACTTCATTTCTAGACCATATTAGAGGTTGGTTACAGGATTTGTATTACAGACGTCGAACGAAAGCATCAAACAGTACATCAAGACCGTTGGACTATGCGATGACAAAATTCGTGACGCGGTGGACAAAACGAGCAGATATGAAGTTTGGCCAATTGACCAACATGAGTTCGAGGTGATAGATGGAGGATTGGGAGGCCGTGTAAATATTCACGCAAGAACATGTACTTGTCGCAAGTTTGATTATTATGAAATCCCTGATTCACACGCCATTGCTGCATGCAGGTTCGGAATATTGATCCTACCTCTCTTTGTTCACGGGTATACTTTATTGATGCAGTATTGGCTGCGTATGCTGAACCCATACAACCACTTGGACACTTTTCGGAGTGGAAACAATCATCGGACTTCGTCGATGTTGAAACATTGCCTCCAAAAAGAGTTCCAAGAGTAAGTTGCCCACGAACAACAAGATTTCCTTCTACCGGTGAATTTTGTCAAGTCTATAGGTTTTCTAGATGTGGTCAACGAGGTCACAACAAAACGACATGCAATCAAACTCTTAATACTACCGAGTGAAGTATGGATTTTTTTTTGTGAACTTGGATGATATTCTTATGAACTTGAATGATATTTTTGTAGATTTGGATGAGATTCTAGTGAACTTGAATGATATTTTTGTGAATTTGGATGAGATTCTTGTGAACTTGAATGATATTTTTGTGAATTTGGATGAGATTATTGTTCTTTTTTCATTCTTGCATGCGCCCGACCGGTAATCTGTATATTTTGTCCATTCTTGCATGCGCCCGACCAGGAATTAGTGCCAACTTGCATGCGTTCGGCCAGGAATTTGTATATTTTTTTTCATTCTTGCATGCACCCGATTGGGAATTTGTATATTTTTTCCATTCTTTATGCGCTCGACCAAGAATTGCCTTCATGCGCCCGACATCAAAATCATTTTCAAACTCAAGAGTTAGAAAAATAGAGTCCAACTCGTATGCCTTCATGCCCTCATTGTCGTTCAGATACTTGGCTCTAAGTCTACCAAAAGAATTTTCTCCCTTCACATTTCTAGTTTGATGTTTTAGTCCTGTGATATGGTTAAATTCTGCTTGACTGAAGGATACTTTATTCCCCATAAGATTAAAGCTAATCACATCTCTCCTAGGTTCCTCTACCTCCCGAAGAAAAATATAATGAATTAGTGGTCCATTGAATATGATGTTTGTGTCAAGGAGAAGACCAAAACATGTTTGTCTAAACATGACTAATTGTGTGGGAGATAGTTTTTCTTAATTTTAGGGATAGCCTTTCCTATGTGGGAATAACATGAAAGGTCCACAGGAGCACCCCCCATGGTCGGGCCCCCTCTACCCAATTCAATACTCGGGCGAGGGATTGTGTAGTGCCATCGTTTAGAAAATCCAATGTATCGTTTAGTTCCTACGCCATGATTACTTAGTCTACATCTAAACGATCGCTCAGTTCTATCGCGTAGCACTTCCATCGCATCGCTTAGCGCGGGTCGTAGTTAAGCGATCGTGCAGTACCATCGTTTAGAAAATCCAACATATCGTTTAGTTCCCACGTCATGATCGCTTAGGTCTACATCTAAACGATTGCTCAGTTCTATGCGTAGCACTTCATCGCATCGCTTAGCGCAGGTCGTAGTTAAGTGATCGTGTAGTGCCATCGTTTAGAAAATCCAACGTATCATTTAGTTCCCACGCCACGATCACTTAGGTCTACATCTAAATGATCGCTCAGTTCTATCGTGTAGCACTTCATCGCATCGCTTAGCGCGGGTCATAGCTAAACGATCGTGTAGTGCCATTGTTTAGAAAATCCAACGTATCATTTAGTTTCCACGCCACGATCGCTTAGGTCTACATCTAAACGATCGCTCAGTTCTATCGCGTAGCACTTCATCGCATCGCTTAGCGCGGTCGTGTAGTGCCATCGTATCGTTTAGTTCCCATCGATCATAGCTGAGCAATCGTTTAGTACTAGGTGATGGTACTAAGCGATCGTTTAGTCCCATATCTGCCCCCTCTCTACCCGGTGTCTTCCCGTTCCCATCGCTAAGCGATCGTTTAGTACTATTAAGTGATTGTTTAGGACTACTAAGCGATCGTTTAGTCCCATACCCACCCCTCTCTACCCGGTGCCCTCGCATTCCCATCGATCATAGCTAAGCGATCATTTAGTACTACTAATCAATCATTTAGTCCCATACCCGCCCCCTCTTTGTGCGCTCCCTCTCTACCCGGTGCCCTCCCCCTACCCAGTCCAATACCCGACGGGGCCGAGACTGGGTGCCATCTACTCCTACCCGGTTTTGCCCCCTTCCCTCTCGTCCTTTCCTATCTTTCCCACCATACCTAGTCTTTCCCGTCCATACCTGGTCGAAATCACTTACGACCCAATCGGTCTACCACCGGGCACAATCCCTCTTCCCCAAATCTATCCTCAAGCAACCTTAAACTTGCCCGCCCGGTCACATACCTGGTCACAACGTTATGAAGCCCGACCGGGTAAGACCGATTTTCGAAAACGCATTTTAGGCTCAAACTTATTCAGAAAATGCTGAACATGATGTTTTTAGGAGAAAAAAATAACATTCAACATAGATCTAACATAGATTTCAAATATTCACACAAGAACACTTAACATAAACTAACACATTGAGTGAAACGAAATGAAAATCCACACCTTAGTTGAAAAATTCCAATGATCTTTAATGAAAAGGAGAATGACAAGGAAATATGGAATGAGAAGAGTGAAATAGAGTGAGATTGAGCTTTTGAAATGGAGAAGAGTGAAAATGGAAAAGAAAAGTTAGGGTTTGAAGGGTTTGAGTGAGTTTTGAAATGTGAAGGATCTTAGGATAATTTTTATTAATTTTCAAAATTGTGGGGGGTCAAAAAAACTTATTTTTTTAAAAAGGTCCAAAAATCAAAATAAAAACTAGAGAAAGATCATTTTTGTCAATTTTTCCAAAAACTTATGGAAAAAAGAACACATGAAGTTTCCTAAATTGACTAATAATAATTCAAATTCAATTTATTATTTGTTTACCGACTAAAATTTTATAAATATATTGTCAAATATATATTTTAAAAATTTTAAATTGGGTTTCCAAATTCTAAATATGCTACCAAATATTTGATTTTGAAAATAGTATATAATATATCTTTCAATGTATTACAAGTTCTTAAATTAAGTTGGAATTTTGTATCTAAAACATATTATAAATTAAACATTCATCTGTTAAAATGAGATTGATATGTATCTCGACTCTTTTGGTCAAAAGTTTAATTCCATTAAAGTTTAAAATGTTGATGCCAATAGAAATATCGAAATTGGAAAATATCGAAAAAAATGTCAATGTCGATGAATATTTCTAAAAAATTACATGTACATCAAATTTTAAAAATAAATTTAAATTAGTAAATAAACATTCTACAACTTTTAAAAAAGTTAACATATCAATTATTTGTATTATATTTGCATTAATATCATTTTGTTGTCTACTTTTTATGTTTAGTAGATTTTTTTACAATATAATAAAAATATTGATTTTACCTCTCATATCGATGTTGAACTCATGAAAACATGAAAATATCATTGAAATATCGGCTTGTCTTACGAAGATTCAACACAATGGATCCCATATACTTGAAATTGTTGTACACTTGTACTAACAAAAATTAAAATAAACTTGTGGGCTCCCATTTGGTTTTTTTGTTTTTGATTTTGAAAATCAAGTGTATTTCATCCATATTTCTTACTATAATTTACATATTTAGTATAATGATTGAATTCTTAGTCAAATTCAAAAAATAAAAATAACTTTTTGGAAACTACTTTTTTAATTCTCAAAATTTGGCTTGACTTTTTAAATAATTGGTAAAATGTAGATAATAAAAGAGAAAATTTGGAGGTAAAAATAGTATTCATAAACTTAATTGTAAAAAAACAAAAACAAAAAATAAAATGGTTATCAACTGTAATTACAATCTATTTATTTATTTATTTAAATAGACAAGATTTAACCATGGTTAAGTATGATGGGGTTAGGTGGGTTTGACTCTTCAGGTTTGGTAAGCGTTCCCTCAGTTTGGTTCACGAATGCGCTCTCAATAAACCCATCAATCTCCCTCTCTCCTCATTCTCTTTGTTTCTCTCTCTCTCTCTACCTACAACCAACCACCGAGAGAGAGAAGTTTCATCATTTTCCCTCTGTTTTTCCGGCCACTGTTTTCCCCTCACTTCTGTACCTGTTTTCCGTTTCTCGCCGGAATCCGGTGCTCTTCTCTTTCCTATTATCATTACATCTACCGGATTCCGCAGGCTGTTTCTATTTCTTCTCGTTTTCTGTTCAGTTCCGGTGTTGGTTTGGCCTCATGCAGCCGGAATCCAGGTCGATGAAGGTCTCTCCGTTGGAGCTTATGTCTGCAATAATCAGGAAGGCGATGGATCCGTCACAGGATTCTTCTGAGTCGGTTCGGGAAGTAGCTACTCTAATCTTGGACAACAGAGAGTTCGTTATGATCTTGACTACCTCGATTGCGGTTCTGATCGGCTGCGTCGTGGTCTTTGTTTGGAAGAGATCCAGTGGTCAGAAGGCTAAACCGTTCGAGCCTCCTAAGCAGTTGATAGTCAAAGAGCCCGAGCCGGAAGTAGATGATGGCAAGAAGAAGGTCACTGTCTTTTTTGGCACGCAGACCGGCACCGCTGAAGGTTTTTCAAAGGTTTGCTTGTAGGAAACACGTGTTCATTCACCGACTTGGATTTTTTCAATTTTTGGCTTTGGATTGAATTGTTAGCTAGGTTACTGCTGAATGCCGATGGTTGATTTTTTTTTTTTTTTTTTTGATTTTGGTAATTAGGCTCTTGCCGAGGAGGCAAAAGCTCGATATGAGAAGGCGACATTTAGAGTGGTTGATTTGGTATGCATGACCTTGTTTTTCTTTTCCGTCAGTCTTTGACTGACATTTGCTAAATTCTGATTGGGTCTAGTTTACACGTTGCTCATTTTGGAGCTGAACTTTTCCGCAGGATGACTATGCAGCCGATGACGATGAGTACGAAGAAAAGTTGAAAAAAGAGACTTTAGCTATTTTCTTCTTAGCTACGTGAGTTTCAACGCACTTTTCCTGTCGTTTATGTTTCCTTTCCTTCTCAATGAATCTTTCGTTGGTCTTTTGGATATTCATTTCCTTATAATTACCCGTGCATGCAGATATGGTGATGGTGAGCCAACGGATAATGCAGCAAGGTTCTATAAATGGTTCTCTGAGGTATATTCTTTCCCTTTCCTCAACTTTTTGTTTGTTTGTTTGTTGTTGCATTATTCTACTCTTCAAAGTTTGACTGAATTATATGTGTTTTGTCTTCTAGAGCTATAATTGATTTTTTTTACTTATGTATTAGGGGAAAGAGAAGGGAGAATGGATTTCAAATCTTCAGTATGCAGTATTTGGTCTTGGTAACCGGCAATATGAGCATTTCAATAAGGTTCAATAACATGAAGATGTTCAGTTTCGGTATCCATGTTAAATGAATTTAAAGGCTCACTCTTAATTCCTTTTTTTTTTTGGTTGCAATAGATTGCAAAAGTGGTCGATGAACAGCTTGCTGAACAGGGTAAAATTACCATTTCGTTTTAACTTTTTCTGGTTGAGTACTAAAGCGCTCCTTGTTACTATTATATTATCCAATAACAATTTCATTTGGACGATGCTTTTCTTATCTTAAACCAAAAATATGTATTTGGAGGGCGGTTTGACTTCTTTTGCATAGTAAGTATGAACTCTTCTGCCAGAATGAAAAGGCAGAAAGATTTTAGCCTTGTGTAGTGAAAGATAAAAATGGATAAAAAGCATGCAATTGTTTGTCATCAATGTCTATCTTTCAATCCTTCTGAAACTGAAGCTCTTGTTTAATAATATGGTTATGACTTTTCATTTGAATTGAAAAGACTTGCATCGAGCTCAGCTTCTGTGCTTGTGACACTTTGTTACTCAAATTACAATGTGGTTGAGAGGGTTTTGTAGCTCTTCAGTGAAAAGTAGCTTTAAAATTTACCACTTTTTATTTAACCAACAAAACATCAACGTGCCTTACACAAAAAATGGCGGACCACCATTTCAGATAACCCATCTAACAATCTAAGTACCAAGGTAGTAATGAAGCTGACCAGTATCTTTAGGCAAGAACTCCCATCAAAAGTAGCAAATAAAGTGCTGCTTCCTATCCGTATAATGTGGTAAAAGTAAACTAGAATTTAAATGCAGGAAGTAGAGGAAGCTCTCTAAACATAGATTAAGCCACTCAAACTAGGCATTCGGTGGTTATTTAAGTCCAAATAATGCCTTTGATTGTGATGAAGGTCATGCCAAAGGCAAACATCCATTCAATGGAGCCTTCATTCCTAGGGTGAACGTGTGGTAGAACTAGATCATACTGTTGCTTTTAGAAATTTGGTCTTCAGGAGGGGATGTCAACTTAAATGTGCGCCCATTAGAACAATGATACCATATTAGAGAATAAAGAACTTGTGTCTCAGTGAGTACTGCAGATCTAATCATTTAATGTGCTGTGCGTGAAATAAATAAAATGTACAAGAGAGAATGGCGGTTACAAGAAAGCCCTCCAATTAGCTAAAATGTCAGTAGAAGAGTAGTTACAGTAGGATCTACTTACCCTACTGAGGACGCTGTTCCGAAAAGTAGAAAAATCACTCTTTTACCAGAATAAACAATCTATGATTCCTTTTAATTCAAGTGCCCCAAAGGATGCTTCAAATACAATGAGCCAGAAGACTTTGGCTTTCTTCTTAAACGGACGATTTAGATGAAAATAGGCAAGAGACACATTCATTGAAATCAAACACAGCAGACCAGCCAATAGAGAACAAAATATACGAAAAATTTGTAGCTTGATGATCACAACTAATGAAGAGATGGATTTGAGATTCCCACCTTTTTAATTGATGGAACATCTATATGGAGGGTTGGTGAGGCTGGGATTCATTTTTGTAATTTATCACAAGGCTTAATGCTTTCAAGGCGAATTTCACATGATAAGATTTTCACCTTTTTGGGGTAGCCGCTCTTCCAACTGATAGCATAAACCGCATGAAGGTTGACCCCCCAAAAAAAAATCCATAAAGTTTGATGGCTGTATAATTTCATTGGACGTATTATATATGGTGAATTTGGAGCTCTTTTGCTGTTTCTGCATGAGCAGCATGATATGTTCTGTGTATTTGCAGGTGGAAAGCGTCTTGTCCCAGTGGGTCTAGGAGATGATGATCAGTGCATCGAGGATGATTTCTCTGCTTGGTATTAGGAACATCTATAGTGGACTATAATCTCATAGCAGTGGATATTCTCTTTATTCTGTTTTATGTATGGAAAATGATCAGTTCACTGATTCCTGTTATAGGCGTGAAGCATTATGGCCTCAGCTGGATAAGTTACTTCGAGACGAGGATGACTCCACAACAGTTTCAACCCCATATACTGCTGCTGTATTGGAGTACAGGGTGGTATTCTATGATGCTGCAGATGTACCCGGTGGGGACAAGAGATGGGCTTTTGCAAACGGTCATGCTGTTTACGATGCTCAACATCCATGCAGGTACCTTAGAAGTGATTACTTGGGATGCAACAATTTCTTGCTCCCTCTCACCTTACTTATGGTATTACTGTCTACAGGGCTAATGTGGCCGTGAGAAAGGAACTTCATACTTCTGCATCAGACAGGTCTTGCACCCATCTGGAGTTTGATATTTCTGGCACTGGACTGACGTAAGTTATCTTGTTTGATATATAAATTTTTCTCTATTATTTGCCAAAAACCAATGCTAATAATCTGATGTATTGGTAGCTAACATAAAATAAGAAAATTAGTTGTAGTAGCATGAGATAGTACATTGACTTTATTATGCTGTTTTTTTTTCATCAGATATGAAACTGGAGATCATGTGGGTGTTTTTTGTGAGAATTTGGATGAAGTTGTAGAGGAGGCTATTCGTTTAATTGGTCTGTCACCTGAAACATATTTCTCTATCCATACCGATAACGAAGATGGCACACCGTTAAGTGGAAGTTCATTGCCACCACCTTTTGCACCTTGCACGTTAAGGACTGCATTGACTCAATATGCAGACCTTTTGAGTTCACCCAAGAAGGTTTGATTTGGAGCTCTCTTGCTATATGATATATTATTGTTACTTTCTCTCTCTTTTTTTTCTTACATTTTTCCCTTTTTGCAGTCTGCCTTGGTTGCTCTAGCTGCTCATGCTTCTGATCCAGCAGAGGCTGATCGACTAAGGCATCTTGCATCACCTGCTGGAAAGGTACCGTACAAGTAGATTGATTGTCACGATCTTCTATAGTACTATTCATTCATTGTCACCTTTTCTTTTCAACGTTAATAGGATGAGTATTCACAATGGATAGTTACAAGTCAGAGAAGTCTTCTCGAAGTTATGGCTGAATTTCCATCTGCAAGGCCGCCACTTGGTGTCTTTTTTGCGGCAGTTGCCCCACGCTTGCAGCCTCGATACTACTCTATATCATCTTCTCCAAGGTACACATTTTGCTGACAGTTTTTATCACTGCAAAAATTATTGGCAAAGCTGAAAATAGCTCCAAGTTGTTGGATAAAAGGTAAAATAGGTTTTCTTGAAGTACTAGGCATGTTCCAGAGCAGCGATTAGGTTGTTGAAATTATTCTTGGATGAAGCTTGCTTTGGCCCTTATGTCATTATTTAAAATCAAGAAAGTAGGGAAAAAAAAACTTAATAAGCATGTTGGTATTTGAAATTGTGTGTATGAAACTTATAAGATTGCATCAGGGGGAAGAATTTGGAATCTTCACAAATTTTGGTGGTTGTGTTACATATATATATATATATGCACACACGTTGATGTGGATGGAAGGTCATAATAAGAAAACGAATAATTTCATATGATTAAGTTTTCTGAATGAATGAGATGAAATGAGATTAGTGTTGTGTTTATTGCTTATCTTCTTCCTGGAATCCAAAAAAAACTGCTGCCTTACATGTCCTTAAAAGCATTACAGCTAGAGTTATGGACAAGAGGTTTGTTAATTTTCTACATAGAGCTCTCTTGACTACTCTATATGATCAATCTACAATTAGCAGTGATACCTGCTTGACAACTTTCGCTTATAGACCTTTAGTTAGTACAATGCATAAAATAGATTCGATGATTTTGGATATATATACAGGCTTACAAGGGGAAGAGAAACTTGATCACTTGTTCATACATTGCCTTTTTGCTTACAAGGGCTGGACCTACATTTCCAAAGAGCCGGGCCTCTCTTTTATCCCCTAAATTCTGTGGATGGTGTTGGAAGCCTTTGATGGGTATAGGATTAAGACAGAAAGCTAGGATTCTTTGGTTTTCTGCCGTGAGAGCTACCCTTGGGTTAATTTTGAAAGAGAGAAATCTTAGAGTCTTTGAGGATAAGGTGTCTACAAGAGTGTTCTTTTGTGTATAGCATACAGAATTTGGCTTCTTGGTGGAGTGCAAATCACAAAGATTCATTTTGCAACTATATTCTTTCCGTGATCGTTTCAATTTGGAAAACCTTCATGTAATAGCTTTTGTGATAGGTTGCCATGGGCTGTCATGTTTTGACTCTTGATGAAATTCCCTGATCAGTTTCTTATAAAAAGGAAGAAACATATATATATAGGCAATTGAGAGCAGGGATGAATTTGTAGAAATTAGATTTAATTATTTTTACTTAAAGCTGCTGCAAAACTTACTCATGATAAAAAGAAACCTTATGAAGCTTTGTTTACTCAGCATAAATAGTTACCAAGTTTTGAACGATTTTTCCATTTTATGTTAGTATTTCCTTTCCTTTCCCGTGCATTTAATTTTTATTGAACATTCTGGAAATATATTCACAGGATGGCCCCATCTAGAATTCATGTAACTTGTGCATTGGTCTATGACAAAACACCAACTGGACGAATTCACAAAGGTGTATGCTCAACTTGGATGAAGGTACTTTGATATTATTTCATTTCTCTCTTTTTAAAATTAGTTGATAAGAAACCTGGGTATGCATCACCTAAAAGAAACGGTTTGCCATTTCTTTAATATGAATATGAATTTACTTGATGACAAACCGTTAACACTACATAAATGTAGCATATATTGGGGAAGGGATAAAGTTTTGATAACTTCCTTTGCGCAGAATGCTATTTCACTAGAGGAGAGCCAAGCATGCAGTTGGGCACCCATTTATGTTAGGCAATCAAACTTCAAGCTTCCCACAGATTCTAAATTGCCCATTATCATGATTGGTCCTGGAACGGGGTTGGCACCTTTCAGGGGGTTCTTGCAGGTTGCTACTATTGCACTTGTTTTTAGTTTTATAATACCGAATTCATCTTCATGCTACAAACTAGCTAAGTTTGTATGAGCATTATTTTACATTTTGGTTTTATATTTGCAGGAAAGGTTGGCTCTGAAAGAAGCTGGTGTAGAATTAGGACACTCCATATTGTTCTTTGGGTGCAGGAACAGGAAAATGGTAAGTGGTGCATGGTAGAGGATGCTATATTTTATTTTGAATCCGTAACGAGTACAAAGTGTTGTTATTCTCTTTAGGATTACATCTATGAGGATGAGCTGAACAACTTTGTTGAAACTGGTGCACTTTCTGAGTTGATTGTTGCGTTCTCACGTGAGGGGCCCTCTAAGGAATATGTGCAGCATAAAATGGTTGAAAAGGTGAACTTCGAAACCTGTTTCTACCGTATTCAAGAGTACGAGTTCGATGTCTATTCATTTTACTGTCGACCTACATGCTAGAGCTTCTTGTTTCTTCTGCAGGCATCGGATATTTGGAAGCTATTATCTCAAGGGTCTTACATTTATGTTTGTGGTGATGCTAAGGGCATGGCCAGAGATGTCCACCGAACTCTTCATAACATTGTGCAAGAACAGGTTTCTTCATTACAATCCATCTTTATTCTCCATTTACTGGTTTTTTCAACATATGTTGGAAATGGAACTAATAATATGAATTTGACCTCAGAATTTGTGTGCATCAAACATCTTTATTTGTTCTCCTTGTCGAAACTTGTAGATTTCTATTGCCTGGACGGGTCCACATTTTGTTGATCTCAATGAAATCATTTTATTCTTAATTTAAGCAAAATGTAACCAAATTACATTTTGGAAGATCAGCCCCATTAGGAATTTATTTTGACCATTTTTACTAGTAAGGTAGATCTTTTTATTTTTAAGTTATTCCTTCTTGATATGCTTCACACGAAGATTTTGAAAGAGGCAGTAGGATGACTCGTCTTGAATCCAATTGTCCTCCCATTATGTCATCGAGATTAAAATTTTTTGTGATTTTATTTTTAGAACTGTGCTTTTATCTCTTTCTAATCAAAATGTATGTGCGTGAATTTTTTCCAGGGATCTCTCGACAGCTCGAAGGCTGAGAGTATGGTTAAAAATCTTCAAATGAGTGGCAGGTATCTCCGTGATGTGTGGTAAAAATTTTCCATTTATTTGGAGGAACGAGAAAAATATGGAAAAGAAAAAAAGTATTATTATTATATCTGCGTCAAGTAAATGAATTCTTAGAACAAAAAAGGGCGCTCTTTCAGTGCTTATTGAAGGGCAATTAAGGTCAGCTTTAAGCTAAGCTCTGCTCATTATTATGGCAGAAAGGTCTGTGATTCATTTCTTTCTTTCTTTTATTTTCCAATTCCTCTCTCCTTATACAAAAAGGGTTCTTTGTTGTAATTTATAGACCTAATAAGTATGATGAGTAGGACTAGTTCATGGACTCCTGATTTTCCCTGTAAGAACCAAAAAATATGGTTCAAATATCACACGACTCTTGTAATTCTCACCTTATTATGTATACATAATATATTAGGGTCAAATTTAGTTTTAATAAATGTGTGTTTCGAGGAGGCATTCAAGTCTCTAAGCTCTTTTGGTTGACGACATATGCCGATCACTGGTTCACTTATCTCCAAGCTGTTATTTTCATAAATGTTTTTTTGTCTTTCTTGAGTTCAAATCCAACATTAAAGATGAGGAATTCAGACCTTTGATTTCTTGGTCGAAGTCATGCTCTCCAATTGAGGTATGCTTTAAGTTCGCATTTTCATGAATGTTTTTTTTGCTTGCAATGTATGAAAAAGTTGCTCATCGAACTCGTTTTTGTACCCCTTGGAATAGTGGAATTTGATCTATGAAAATTGCATATTTAGTTGGTTTCAATATTTCTCTAATATCATGTTGATTCCTCTTATATGTCAAAATTATGTATGAATAATTTTCAAATGAAATTCCATACAAGGGTCAACGTTAGTCTAACTTTAGAAGTTTATAGGGTTTTAATCGATAGTTCTATTATTAATTTAGAGTTTTGGATGGATTGAGCCTACAAAGTTTGAGGTACCAATTGACTTTTTCCTAAATAGCTTTATACAATTAGCATAGTATTTTGCCAAGTTTTAGTACACATATTTTACAGGTTATAATTTAATATTTTACTAAATGATATCCAATCGTATTTGATTAGTTTAAATTTAGTTTGGATTTAACTTTTATATTAGTTTATTTCGTGTCTTATTTTGGCTTGGTTTTTTAAACCATTGGTGAAAAGTAACGTATGGAAATAGTGTCTAGATTTAATTTTTGAAAAATAATAACAAAAAATAAAATGGTTATCAAATGGGTCCTATGATTCAAAGAAAGTTGAAATTTAGTGGCTATGGTTTGATAAAATTCTCACAAATACTTCTTATGGTAGAGATTATATATATGAAGATTTTATCGTATGAGGTTTCATCAAACTCTAAAAATTGAATTCTGACTTTCAATTAAACTAAAATTTGTATACTACGCTTTCAAACAACAAACGTTTATTGGCAAGTGTAAAAAAATGGTTTAAATTTAACTTTGGGCAAATGGTGCCCAAAGTCAGCTTGTCATATATATAAAAAATTAACGCGAAACTTCTAATTTATATAAATACACCTGATATATTTTTATGGTTTCCACTCCATGTAAAAGGAAAAAAAAGGGGAGAGAATTCCAGGGTGCAAATTGAGACCAAGCTTTTAGTTCAACAAAGGTTGGAGTGGTTAATAAGTTGTTTGGAAGGCTATAATGTAATCAGAATTACTAAAAATCATTAAATGAGTAAATAATTGAGGGTGGAACGGAAATGAGATTGTGAAGCGTGAAAATAGTAAAAAAGAGGGATGGATTGAAAATTGTGGAAATAAAATAAGTTTGGTATTATAAATTGGTTCTAAAATGGTCAATTCATACATGGGAATGAGAGAAGAAAAAGGCTGAGGAGAAAATTGTCGGCGGTTGCTGACCATTATATGAGGAAGAAGATAGAGGAATGAGGAATTGAAAGGGAGGGAAAGAAAAGAAAAGGTTAAAAAAGTATTTTATATTTTAACAAATTATAGAAATATTTTGGTATGAAATCGTCAAATAAAGATAAGTAGAAAAAAAATATAAACAGTAAAGAATCGATAAAGAGATTATAAATTTAGAGAGACCCCTCTAAAGTTAGAGAGTTTATATAGCGCACTTCTCTGATCTTAGGGCTAACAATATAAATAATATAAATAACATAAATTTGAACTTAACTTAGGTTTTAAGGGGCATTTCGTTCGAATCCCTACCAGGGCACGTCGCTTCTGGATCTTGACTTGCTGACCAGTAAGGGAGACCTCCATGCTTAGTCATTTAAAGTTCTAGATAACGGATTCAAGGCATTTCAACATGTTTTTCTAATATAAAAAATTAAGAATATTTTTTAAAAGTGAAAAACAGACATCACGTCAGCTTTTCATTAGGGATTATTGACAAATCCAACGGAGAAATTGAGGGTGCTACCAAAAGTAAAACTAATAAATAAAATTATAAAATTATTGTGTGTTTTTTCATAAGGAAGAAGAGAGAGAAGATTTTATTGTCAAATCTCGACACATAAATTGTTGACTTTTTGAAACCATTTTTTTTGGTTGGTTCTTCGCTTCGTGTAAGAGACGACAATGCACAAGCGAACACGTGAAGACTTGAGCATTCCACAAAGTCCACATTCAGATTAATTAATGTAAAAAAAGAAAAGAAACAAAAACGAATAAACCCCCCAAATTAAAATAAACTTTGACATTGACAAGCACACAACCACATGATTGAGATATAAGAATTAGGGATTATTTATGAGTTGGATTGTTAGGAATTTTTATTTCAAGGCTTTCTTTTTGGGTTAAAACTCATGAGCTAATCGTGATACTTTTAAAATGCATTAGAAAGAAAATGTGATAATTTTGGTTGGTATTGTAGATATGTTTATTGGAGGTTGTTTAATGTCGTCACATCGGAATACAAATGATGAGAAGACGTGGTTGTGTTTTATGCTATTATTATTCTGTTGAGAATTTGCAATGGATGGCAAATCCAAAATATATAATTAGGGACGCATCTTTTAACACATGAAAAATTGTAGATATGACAAAATTCTTAAATTTAAATTTTCGTTTATTTCGTATTCTAATTTTACCATTTTAACGAACTCACGTTTTTTGGTATGTCAGTTAACTGATATACCACATTTAAAGTATATCAGTTGTGTATTTTTTCATTGATTTATATACTTTTTGTATTTTTGTTTGCAATAATATGAGATTACTCTTTAATTTTTGACTTACTACATTTTTCATCCTTTTTGGTAGTTTTTTTCCTTTTTAAATGATGTTTCTTTCATTCTTTAAGTATAAATATACAATGGGTTGAGGAGATTCAACCTAAAACTTACTAACACTCAATGCATTTTGACAATTTGAATGTATTTGGAATAACTAGAAAAAAAGTGTTTTTTTAAAAATTTAATTTTGTGATATTTTTTAAAACACTTAAATAACTAACAATTTTCAACCGTGTATCAATAGTATATTAAGTGAACCAAGTGTCTATCAATAGTTCAAGTATGTATCACCAATATATCAAATGTATCGGACATATATTAGTAGTATATCAAGTATATGTCAAAAGTATATCAAATGTGTAAAGTGTATCATGTACGTTGATCTAATTTTTGATACTTATTTTGCCAAACAATTATGTCAAGCACCTTTCTAGTATGGGATCAGAAGTTTGAAGCCTCTTTGATTCTTTCATGCACGCGACGACCCACTGGATTCACCAAATCCAGTATTCTTTCAGCTTCTTTATTGAATATCTGCCTTCCGTTTCCGACGGCTATTCTGACTTAGTATACAACTATTCCAACGACAGAGTCTTCCATTTTTCATATCCTCTTCCAACCAGATCCATCAAGAGAAAGTTTTCAAAATAATAGAACCCATCAAGTAGGTTTATTATTCTAAACTATTGTATTATCGGAACACAATTCCAAGGACCTTGGTTTTGGTTGCTTCAAA
Organism: Benincasa hispida; assembly: GCF_027475165.1. NCBI lineage: Eukaryota > Viridiplantae > Streptophyta > Magnoliopsida > Cucurbitales > Cucurbitaceae > Benincasa > Benincasa hispida. Next base: position 37,858,879 of record NC_143483.1, read on the forward strand.
TACTTGTTTCAAGGTAATAAATCCTAACCTACAATTTGCACAATATTGTCCTTAATCATACTCAACCTCATCTATTATCACTTATTATTTTTTTTTATTGATTGATATTAAAAAAAAATTGGCTAAATCTATGTTTGGGTGTTTATTTGTTTTTGTTTTTTGTTTATTTGTTTTTTTTTTTTAAATTAGTCTTTAAATGTTTTAAAATTTTCAATGTATTCCTTTATGTTTTGGCATTTTTCCAATTATGCACTCATGATTATACGTTGAGAATGGTTAAAATTGATTGTGGTAAATGTAGATTGACATGATATTATAGACTATTTGAAGTGTTGAATTGAATTTTGAAGTTTGAAATTTGTATATTTATAGAGTTAATATGTCTGTAGAGTTAGGAAATCTATATTTGAGGTCCAAAGTTGTTTACTTTGGAGTTAGGAAGTCTGTGTTTGTGATGCATAATTGAGTTATCAAGTTAGAGGCATCTGGTTCAGTTTTTCATAATCTAAAAAAGTATGATTTTTTAATGGTTATTTTTGTTTACTTAACTTTTTGTTTAACCCTTCAACTGCACACATATTTTTCTAATTTTTTAACACTCAATTGAGATGTCGACTTGAAACCTTCACAAATTCTTTTACAATGTTTTACATGTAACAATTGTACTTGAGTTTGACAAAATACTCTTGTTTCATACAAACAACAAAACTACAATATACTTTCCTAGTGGAATGTATGAGTGTAATAAACAAAATAAAGGAGTATGCCATCAAGGGGTTTAGGAATTTTTATGGCATCTTATGTCAAATTGTCCCACATGATCAGCAAGAGATCAATTACGTCCTCACCACAAAATTTCCCGACAAGATGGTTTATGCTACCAAAACGATGCTTGCTGCCAATGTAGAATTGTCTAAGAATGCTGCTGTTGATTCTGCCCAATCAGAGCGGTCCTTTAATGTTGATCCTGATAAATTCAAAAAAAATAACAAGACGATTTGTGACCATCTACTCAACCACATGAAAGATTTTTTATTTGATCTGTTCGTGGTCCAAAAATCAGTAAAGATAATATGGAACACTTTGGAGTTGAAATGGAGGAGACGATGCATGCCGTAAGAAGTATGATTTTGGAAAATGTCTACAATTTCGAATGATGGACAATAAACCAATTATGGATTAGGTTTATAAGTATGAGAATCTGGTGGAAAATGTGTTAACCAAAGATATGAAGATGTGTGAAATTCTCCAAGTGAAATTCTCCCTCATGGAGCGACTATCATAATCATCCAAAGCTTAAGAAGAAAGATTTAACTGACTATGATCTATTGTTCATTAGAGGAATAAGTGATACTTAAGAAGTTAGATGTAACTATAGGGGCAAAACGGTAATTTGGTCCAATTGTACTTACGAGTAATTTATGAAAGGTTATCGTACTGTTGATTGGTTATATCTAATGGACACAGTAGTGCGAATTGTAGGAATTAATCAGTTAATGCACACGAAAGAAGCTAATTGGTAGAAAGATAAGATTGATTTCTCAAACTTTAAATTCATTTAATACTAACTTGATTGAACCTTTTGTTGCCAACAAGGACATGTTTAAAAATAAAGAAAACAAAATACCAAAAATATGTCACAACAGAAGAAGGGAAGTTTAAAACGACTGGTGGTAGAATTGAAAAATCCAAATTGGTGTGTTACGTCTGCAGAAAGCTAGGAGTTAGGATATAAGTCATATCAATGCAACCAAAGGAGAGGAAGACCTGATAAACAAACCAGCTCCACAAGCAAACCTTGCCGAGCAAGATGACAATATTGCTGTTGTTGTTGTGGAAGCAAATCTAGTGGAGAACAAGTTTGACTAAATTCTTGACATTGAAGCCTCGAGGCACTTCTGTTAAAAAAGAGACTTGTTCCAGAGTTTGAAGATTCTACCGATGGAGAATGCATATATATGGGTAAATTTGTCACTATAGGAGTGCTTGAAAAAGGAAAGATTCTCCTAAAACTTACCAGAGGAAAAACTCTTTCATTAAGTAATGTTCTGTTTGTACCTTCATTACATAGGAATTGGTGTTTAGAAGTCTATTGAACTGGCCTAAACTTAGAATTGTATTTGAAGATGACAAAGTTATTCTCACAAAAAATGTTGACTTTCTTGGTAAGGGTACTTAGTTGATGGTCTCTTTATTTTGCATAGGATTCATTTTTTAAATTTGATGAATGTAAGTGCTTCTAATTCTGCTTATATAGTTGAATTTGTTGATGTATGGCATGGTAGATTAGGTCATGTGAACGTTGCATCGATAAAAAAAAACTTAAATAATTAAATCTTATCAATGCATTTGAAACACATGAAATTGGTAAATTTTTTGTATGTGTAGAAGCAAAGTTTATCAAGATACCTTTTAAACCGTTCATCGCTAGATGTATAAAATTGTTTGAATTAGTTCATACTGACTTGGTTGATTTTAGAAACACTAATAGTAGAGGTGGGAAGAATTACTATATCACATTTGTTAATGATTTTTTTTAGGTATACTAAAATTTATTTTTTAAAAAACAAAGGATGAGACAGGTAATATGTTTTTGAAATATAAAGCAGAAGTAAAAAAATCAACTAATAAGAAGATTAAGGTTAAGATCTATAGATGAGAGAATATAGTGATAAATCTCTAATAGAATTTTATGAATTGAATAGTATTATTCATGAAATGATTACATGTTATTCTTTTCAACAAAATGGTATTGCTGAACATAAAAATAGAACAATTAAAAAAATGATGAATGTTATACTTTTAAGTTTTGGATTATTTTGTGGGAGGAAGCTGTGATTTCTGCCTGTTTCATTTTTAACAGGGTTCCTTATAAAAAAATTGGACACCATACGAACTATGGAGAGACTATTCACCAAACTCTAGCTACCTAAGAGTGTGGGGGATACATAACTAAGGTAGCATATCCCGCGTTAAAAAAACCAATATTGGATCTAAAACCGTTTTTATTGGTTATGCTAATAATAGTTATGCACATAGATTTATGTGTTTGAATGATAAATCAATTTGTGAATATCGAGATGCTTGTTTTTTTAGCATATGTTCGAATGATCAAGGTAGCTAATGAGCCAATTAGTTCATCTAATAGTGATAAACTATCCGTTTCTTTACCTTCTTCTTATAATAATATGCATGAAATTGAACCTAGAAGAAGTAAGAGATAAAGAATTGAAAAAAGTTTTGGTCTTGATTTCTTAAAGTTTTGGTCCTGATTTCTTAACTATCTTTTTAGTTGAAAGGTCAGATGCTATAGCAATCAATTTGCATGCATGTATTTAATAGATGAGGATCCCACCAAGTGAGCTTAAGTTTTGTAGACTCTAGCTTAGGAAAGAAGATATCAAGAGTGAACTAGACTCTTTAATTATGAATCAAACTAGGGAATTGTTAAATCTCCTTAAAGGAAGTAAACCAATTAGATGTAAATGGATCTTGAAAAAGCAAATTAGATTCAATGGTTCAATTGAAAGATACATGGCTAGATTAGTAGTAGTAGGTTATACACAAAAAACATGGTCTTGACTACTTTGTTACGCATTTTCCTAAAACTAAAATAGCTACAATTAGAGCCTTGATTGCCCTAGCTGCCATCCATGGTCTTCAAATGGACCAAATGGATGTTAAAACAACTTTTCTAAATAGAGCTTTAGAAGATAAAATACATATGATACAACATGAAACCTTTACAGTAACAGAATATAGTATGCAAACTTAAAAGATCTCTTTATAGTCTTAAGGAAGCTCCCAAACAATGGTATGAAAAATTTACTAATAATTTAGTAAATAATGATTTCAAAGCTAATTTCTATGATATGTGTGTTAACGCAAAATTGTTTGGAGCTAATTGTGTGATCATCGCTTTGTATATTGATGTTATGCTTATTTTTGGTACAAAAATAGATGCAATCGACAATATCATTTTTTTATTATCATCACATCTTGAAATGAAAGATTTAGGTGAAGCTGATGTAATACTTGGTGTTATGATAAGGAAAAACTAAAAACAAATTTTCTATATGTCAATCACACTACATTGAAAAACCGTTAAAGAGATTTAATAGTTTTGATGACACTCCTGTAAGAATGCCTTTCGATGCTCGCATGAGTTATAAGAAATATTAAGGAGATAATGGTTTATGCAAATATTATAGGAAGTGTTATATATGTTTCTTATGAACTATACTAGACCTGATTTTGCATATATGTTGTGAGTAGATCGAGTAGATATACAAATAATCTTGGGATTGGATCGCAATGCGAAAGCATTTGATCGCTTTTTGTCTTTGAATTGGGATGAAAATGTTACAGAATTGAAACCTAAAATAAGGCTAATCATGCTTTTCAATAAATTGAGTAAATTCACTTTGTAAATGAAGGGAATTGAATCCCGGCAGAAGTGCGTGATCGCGTTCTTTGATTCTTGAAACAATTAAAAATACAAATAATCAAGAAAATGGTTAAGCAATATACTTTTACCGATCCACAATTGCAACAAAATCTCCTATTGAAACTGATTGTCTCCTTCTTGAATTCTTTCAATTCCACGAGATCTTCCTTACTATGAGTTTGGCATGAATCCGGTTTGTGGGAACCGCTTAGTAAAAGAATAGAGGGAATAAAGAAGAAGAATTTTCTTATAACTTTTCTAAGAAAATTGGGAAAATTTCTAGAGAGAGTTTCAAAGTAATCGTAGAGATTGTTCTTGTTTTAGAAAGTTTGTTAGGGCTCCATAGTTCCTATTTATAGAATTCTATGGATTACTCCTAATCCATGGGATAACTCTTGTGTAGAGATTTTAAATTAAATATTTAATAATATCTAATATTAATAAATATCTACCCAAATAATATCTCATATTAAATGGTTTAAAATATTTATCTCATACTCTTGTACAGAATCTTTAATTTGAATCTAATCCAAATTAAATAATTAATTATTTGAATCCAATTCAAATTAATTAATTAGTTCTTTCTCCAATTATTTAATTTAAATCTTATTTAAATTAAATAACTTAATTATATGGATCTCATCCAAATAATTAATTATTTGAATCATATTCAAAAAAATCAATTCTCCCGTTATCTTTTTAATTCAAAAAGTTTTCAAATTAAATAATTTATTTATTTATATGGTCCTCATCCAAATAAATAATTAATTATTTGAATCATATTCAAATAAATCAATTCTTTGTATTATAAAGTTATAATTTGAATCTTATTCGAATAAACTTTATAATAAATTATGTAATTAATTGTATCAAATACAATCAATATTTTCCCTCATAAATTTGAATATTTCAAATTTTCTTTCAACGTAGTTGATCCTTGTTGGTCTGTGGTAAGCTAGCAAGGGACTTTATGGACCTACAAATTATAAGCTTCAATGACCCAAGGTTAATTAATTAAACTCTCTATTTAAATTAACCTTCATTCATCAACTACAGGGCAAACAACCATAGACCATAGTTGAACTCTTATGCACTGTAGGACAAGTTGTGTCCATGGATATAATCAATGTAAGCAAGTCGATCCTTATTTAGTCAAGTCCCAAAATGGTAGGTTTATTGAGTCAGCAACTTGAGCCACTCTCACCCATGCAAATCAAAGAACTAACCTCACAGACAAGAGTGCATAAATCACTCAGGATTAAGTCGAGTCGCACATGATCATCTTATGAAATATTAATCTCATCAATTAATGGATTTACAAAGAGAGATTTGATGGATTTACAAAGAGAGATTAAATATTTCGCAGTCCGATCTTATACAAACTCTTTGTATAGGATACTTTACTCACATGTTTCTACATGAACGGTTTGGATCAAACCATTTGTAACTATTGCAAAGTAGGCCGTACCCATAGTGTCACCAGGATAAGACACCTAGCCTTATTCATATTAGACCTTTTAGATTATCTCTTGAACATGATCCACCTTGTATGTCAACTACATACTATTCAAGATTACATATGATAACCTTGGACTTGCCTGGTTAATGGATAAATTAATATTGCATAAGTAATAGTTAAATTAATAAACCAATCAATTACGAGGCTTTAGGTTACAAATCCCAACAATCTCCCACTTGCTCTAAAGTTGATAAAAAATCGATGAGACATGTATCTTAGGGCATACTCTATACCCATCATGATCTCCCACTTGCCCTAGCAAAAAAGAGACATGTCTTGTAATCTTAGACATTCTAGGTGACTCTCAACACTTTAGCCTAGAGAGTTCTTTTATATAAATCAAACCATATGTCATTCAAAGTCATCTTGTTCACTACCATGATACTTTCTCTCAATATGTCTTACTTCAAACATTAGTATTTCCTAACATCCTCAATCTTAGTCTTTGCACCATTAGTATCTCATAAAAGTGTGATAGACTAACTCAGAACCGAATCTCTTTTAGATCTTTAAGGATATTTTATGGCTACACAAAGTTTTGCTTCACAAGTAAAAACAATCGTCTTGTGTACCAACCTCCATTACAAAGGATAAATTTATCTTACTATAGATTTCTCTAAATATTTGTAAGACCTAATGTATCTTGTGAAAGTTCATATCTTAACAACATACATATATTTTTTTTTATCGGTAGATACCTTGAGAAAATTAATTTACTACTCAATGATCACATCATTGATATAACCGATATAACTAACCAACTAAATGTTAAGTCTCATTAATGCATTAATTGTTTCCTACTAAGAGAAGATGATTAATCATCTGCCCTCATCACTTGAGGTGTCTTGGGAAACTCTTCTTTAGGCTTAACTTCACACTCGAATGATACATTATCATTCTTTTGAAGTTTTGCATCTAATATTTGACAAACATTTTGTAAATGTAAGATGCTTGAGAAAAACTTAATTAACATTATGTTCCTAATTGGTTAGGTAGTCAAATTTTTATGTTATATTACATCATTCACAATGAGTAATACGTCATTAACATAAAACATGAGAAATATCCACTTGTCAATTAATGGATCTCTTGTCTATATAAGATCATTAATATTTGTTCAAAATCATAGTTTATGTAACTCTTATCAAACCTTATATTCAAAGATCTAATTGTTTAATTCATTTCACAAATGAACAAATACAGTTTTGCATACTCTTTGCATTTGATATTTGAAAGTTGAACTCCTTTGTTTGTTTTTGTAGATACATCCTTTAAATTCTTTTCATAAAAAGAATCTAATTATTCATTTCACATATCTCATATGCAACAATGAACTATGCTTAAAGACTCTACTATGACAATGAGTGAGAAAATTGACCCACATTCTAATTTCTCTCAATAGATTTCACTCTGTCATGAGCCTTAGTTCTAAGATCTATATCTAATTATCTACACATGGATGTCTCTATTTGCTATTAATATCCTATGGGTTTTATCCCATCAAGAAAGTCTACAAAACCAGACTGGGATGAAGTATATAGACTTTATCTCAAGTTCATGACTTTGACTAAGCAATTCTCGTCAACATCCCTCACCATGAGGATGATAAGCTTTTAATTTTTCAACTAATATGACAACCTTGACTTCAACTAAGTCATATTAAAGGTTGAATTATCCAATAACTCTCCCACTGCAATGAAGGCTCATCTTGTTTGACTAGAATTCATTTGACATTTAAATTAAATGATTTTGATAACACTCTTATGGATTTACTTAAAAAAATATCAACACCAAATCCTGGTCCGAATCCTAGGCCTGGGGCATTACAACATAAAGTTCAAATATTCATACTATAGCAGGGGTTCGTTAATTTATTGGATTTAGACTTTAACAAGTGCAATTTACATATTCAATAGCAATTTTATTGAAATTATCAATAATAACTTTATTGCCAATAGAATAAGTTTAATGATTACAAACTGCGAGATTTAGAACATACAACCCAATAAACTCCCACTTGGACTAAAAATCCAATGGGTTTATATACATACAATGTCGAGTAAGGGAAAAATTAATACAATAAACTAGGGCATCAGATACCCATGAATTATCTCCCACTTGTCCTAGATTTTTGAATCTCGTAGTCCTACTCCGACTAGGTGACACTCGAACACTTTAGTGTTGGGAATGTCCTAAACTCGTAGTTCGTAAATATTGTTAACATATTCTATTTATCAATAAAAATATTATTGAGTTTTTTTCAATAAATTGTTATTGATATTACATTCTGTTATAAACATCCAATAAACGAATCCATGGCTATGATTGAATACTTTAACTTTATGTGATGACATAAAAAAGGATCAAATTGTAAGTATATAGCCAAAATGGTCTATAAGTATATGGATGAGATTGGGTACCTAATCTTTGTGACACTATTGGATGCGACCTATTTTGTATACTGATATAAATGATGTGATTTCAAAATCATTTATGTGAAGACATGTGAGTGGGGACATCCTATGCAATGAGTTTGCATAAGATCAGACCTCGAAATGTCATTTTTCTTTATAACGATCTTTTACTGTTAAAACTGACTATTTCAAATTCAATGACCTAGGGTAACTCGATCTTAATTCTGAGCTAACTCTGAACTCCTGTTTATTCGGGATTATCTTTTGATCTGCATAGGTGAGAGTAGTCCATAATCACTGCTCAATAAGACTCCCATTTTGGGGATAAGACAAAATAGATAGCTGGGGATATAGCTCTGGAAGATGAAATTCACTCCTACCTGACTTAGGGTTAGTAGATAGGTTATTCTCTTTAGTGCTGAATCCAGGTCTTGAACAAAGGGGCTCTGCCCTCTCTTGATCAAGAGGGTCATGGTTTATGAGTCGGATTATAAACCAATTATTCAATAGAGGATCAGTGGGAGCTTAAGGAGCAAAGATGTATTTATAAGGGTAAAACGGTAAATTTGACCTAGCTGTAAACATGAACGACCTGTGAAGGACCGACTTACTAATTATGGTTATAGTGGACAAAAATATATTTACAGTGAGGAGAATGCAACTATCGAGCTATAGTGGTGTGTCTCGATAGTTAACGAATGGTGATTAATTCGGTTTAAAGAGATTAACCGGTTAATCTCAAATTATTGGAGCTCATGATCTGTAGGTCCATAATGTCCCTCTACTAGCTCGTAAATTAAATCTTGGATTAGTGAATTGAGCCGATTTGAAATATTCAAATCGAAATTTGAATTTTGAATTTGAAGTGTTCAAATTCAGTTTAGGGTTTGGTCAATTATATTTGATGTAATTAACAAAATTGGAAAGTCGATTAATATTTAAAATGTGATTTAAATATTAATTACATGAATTAAAATTCATTGTAGTGAGATTGATGTTTGATTAATTTAATATTTGATATTAAATTAATTAAATTAAATAAATAGTTTAATTAATTAATATTTATTAATTTTATCTAAAAATTAATTAATTAAATTAATTTTATGAAATTAATAAAATATCTTTTTATTTATTAATTATTAAAACATATTTTGAAATCAATTTTCAAATGGAATTTGAAAATTAAAGGTAATTTCAAAAGTTGGAAAAACCCACTAAGGGTTTGTAAAATCACCATTCCACTCCAAATTCCATTCAAATTAATGAAGAAGAAGCTGACATTCATGCAAGCAATCTGATTGCATAGTGAAAGAACTTATAAATGATGTTTTGGGCTTAGAATTTAGGCATGCAAGCTGAAATAAAAAACTCAAGTTTCTTCCCAAAAACCTTCTTCTTCCCTAGTTCCATTGCTCTAAATTAAGTGTTTCCACCACATAATCTGAGTTAGAGATTAGTAGAGAAGCATTTCTTGGTGGTCTACTGAAAGTTTAAAGCATCACTTCATGGAATTCAGTTGGAATTAAAGAATTTTCTACAAAGATATTATGTTCTTAAAACCCTCTTCTGAGATTGTGTTTCAAAGAATTTTTTAAACTCAAATTAAATGTAATTAGAGTACTTATTGATTCTGTTTTTTTTTTGCTGCCTGTTAATTTACTCTATCAATTAGAATGATTTAAGCACTCAATTATCGTTAATTTAGGTTTGGTGGGTGAATTTCTAAGATCGCATGTTTCTGTGATTGATATGGTAAAAATCCTACTTTGGCATTAGATTTCTCTTCAATTATGAAGTTTAAATTAAAATTGGCTCTTGATTGATGAGCTTATATGTGTGCTCCAGAGTCTTTAATTTTATTAGAGTCAATAGAGTTCAAATTAGGTTGTAATTGAAGTGAAAAGCAAACATGGACGAGCAGCAGGTTTCTGGGTTGAAGCTTTTGTCTGAAAGCGTCGCGACATTATTCATCAAGCATTGCAACACCACGGGTATTTTGATGAACAACGTTGCAATGATGGGATGCAGCGTCACGATGCTGTTCATCCCAGTCAAGAACGACACGCGTCAACGAATTGGTTCGGGCGGGAAAATGACCAATTTGACCGGTTCAATCCTCATCCGGTCTGGTTTAACCACTTATGGTCCGGTTCAGACTCAATTGGAGCTGTGGTGGTTCGGTTGAGGCGGTTCGGTCTTGTTTGGTCAGTTTGAGCGGTCCTTCATCAATTGAAAGCTGTTTTTGTACTTATTTTGTAATAATTTAGTCATTTTGCTTACTTAGGATGCCAAAGTTAAACGATATTAGTGTTGTTTAACTATTTTATGCATGTGATGTATATTATATTTGCATTAAACATGTTTGTGCATATAGTGTGCCATTTAGATTTAAAATTCCACCATAGGAAAGCAAGTAACATGCATAATATTATGTTATAAGTTAGTTATAATATATAGTATGCATGTTTAGGGTTTCTTAAAATTAATATAAGTGTAATGTTAATTTTGAATGCGTTTGATATATGTTGTGGTTTGAAAGTATGTCTATTGTTTTATAAGTTGTTATAAAATTGGATTAGACATTAAAATCTATAACAAAGATTATCAACATGCTCATTTAGGTTAACAACTTGTTTTAAATAGTTCAAATAAGTCATTATCTTATAAAATTTGGTTACAAACTCAATCGATTTATAATCTTGTCTAAGGCTTGAGGTATTTAAGTTGACGGTTTACATAACACCTCCTACCTGGAGAATATGACCAAAATGTTGAGCGTTCTAAACCGGTTTTATGAGCTTGCGTGAGTGGTGTGAGGTTTAAAATTGTTTAACACCTAGACATCATAGGATAAAATCCAAATATAAACGTTATACTTGGATAAAAATATATAGACTTAGGTTGTTTAAAATTTAGCCAGAATATTCCTAAGTAAAAGAATACCCAAATATTTAGAACACTTCAGTGGGAGATTAACAATATATTCGATATATCGTTTTTAGCTCTCACGTCCTCAAGAGTTCACACATGAGATCCATGCTTGACTTTGTGTCGCTTTTACCGCGACTACTCCATACAGAAAGTGTTTGCATGGGTTAATAACAAGGTGAATGGGGAAAGTAGTTCATAGTAAGTGGGTGAAGGAATGTCAACATATCCTATGGTCTCTTCCATAGTTTGAACAGTGAGATTCCTATGTTATGCTGCTTTCGCTTTTAGGTGGCACTAACTAGTCGTTAATCGCCGCGATCCCTTCGGAGGGTTGTAACATAGGATTCAGAACAACCCAAGCTTCAGAAATGAATAGGGTCTTATAGTTCCATCTTGAACATTGTTTTCAAATTTAGGGGCATGTTCATACTGTTCTATAAGATCTAAAAATGACGAGTCACACTTACAAGAGTTACTAAATGTTAGTAACGTTCTTGATCGAAAAACGGTAACCAAACAACTATAGGAATAAGACTTATTCTGGATATAGTATTTGGTCAAGATTGTCTTGCTTCAATGAAAGAATATTTGACTGTCCCTCGGTAGCATCTATTTTAACTCATTAAAGTATCGTTGCTAATAAATAAAGAAACATGGGTACTTTATTACTTTTTGCTAAAATTGGGTTTAAATGCATAAGTTTAATAGATTTTGTTTATTTGTCAGCAATGTCAAACTCGATTATACAACTTCTTGCTTCTGACAAAGTCAACGGAGAAGACTACTCTAATTGGAAATTGAATATAAATACAATATTAGTGGTTGACGACCTGAGGTTTGTTTTAATGGAGGAATGTCTCCTATTTCTAGTTCAAATACTAACCGAAATATTTGGGAAGTTTATGATAGATGGGTGAGGGCTAATGAGAAGGCAAGAGCCTATATCTTGGCAAGTATATCTGATGTGGTCAACAAGAAACATGAAGCCATGCCCACTTCTCGTGAGATTATGGCATCATTGCAAGAAATTTTCGGGCAACCGCCATCTTCTATGCGACATGAGGCTATAACATATGTTTATAACTCACGTATGAAAGATGAAACCAATGTCAGGGAGCATGTCCTAGATATGATGGTTCACTTTAACATCATAGAAGCTCACGAGCCTACCATAAACGAGACTAGTCAAGTTAGTATGATCTTGGAGTCTCTTCCAAAAAGCTTATTGACCTTTCTAACTAATGTCGTAATGAATAAGATTGATTACAATCAGACTACTTTATTAAATGAACTACAGACTTACCAATCTATGATGAAATTAAAACAAAGTGAAGCAAATGTTGTTTCACATTAGAAAAAATTTCTGAAGGATTCGTCTTTGAGAATGAAGCCTTCAAATAAAAAGAAGTTCCTTCAAATAAAAAGAAGTTTACCCCTTCATCTTCTAAAGATAAAAGTATCTAAATGAAGAAAAAGGAGAAAGGGAAGAAGAAACCTACTGCTAAAACAAAAGCTCCTAAAGGAAAATGTTTCCATTATGGAGAGGACGGGCATTGGAAGCAAAACTGTCCGAAATATTTAGTTGAAAAAGAGAGCTGAAAAGGCTAAACAAGGTAAATCAGATTTATTTGTAGTTGAAACATGATTAGTGGAAAATTCTCATTTAACCTGGATATTAGATTCAGGCACCGCTAACCATGTTTGCACTTTTCTACAGGAAACTAGTTCTTGGACCCAACTCTTTGAACATGAAATAACTTTCAGGGTGGGAATAGGAGAAGTCATTTCAGCTGGAGCAATGGGAGACATCAAATTATATTTTGGAGAATCTTTTATTTTGTTAAAGAATGTATATTATGTACCCAAAATGAAAAGAAACTTGATCTTCATATATTGTCTATTAGAAAATATGTATAATGTATCTTTTGAAATTAATGAACTGTTCGTTTTTTCAAGAGGTGTTCATATTTGTTCTGCTAAACTTGAAAATAACTTGTATATATTAAAACCAACTGAAGCAAAAGCCATTTTAAATATAGAGATGTTTAAAATGGCAGAAACTCAAAATACAAGATGAAAAAGTTCTCTTAACGCCTATCTTTGGCATCTTAGACTTGGATATATAAATCTCAACAAGATTGAGAGATTGGTTAAAAATGGTCATCTAAATCAGTTAGAAGATAGTTTTTTACCTCCGTGTGAATCGTGTCTTGAAGGAAAAATGACTAAAAGATCTTTTTCTGGAAAAGGTTTTCGTGCAAAAGAACCCCTATAACTTATACATTTAGACCTTTGTGGTCCGATGAATGTAAAAGCTCAAGGAGGATATGAATATTTCATCAATTTTATTGATGACTATTCAAGATATGGCTATATTTACTTAATGAGTCACAAGTCTGAAACTCTCGAAAAGTTCAGAGAATTTAAAACAGAAGTTGAAAACTTATTATGTAAAAGAATTAAAGCACTTCGATTAGATTGAGGTGGTGAGTAAATGAATTTACAATTCCAGAACTATTTAGTAGATCATGGAATTCAATCCCAACTTACAGCACCTGGAACATGACAACAAAATGGTGTTGCAGAAAGGAGAAACTGAATCTTGTTAGACATGGTCCGTTCGACGATGATTTATGCTCAGTTACCTCAATCCTTTTGGGGATATGCAGTACGAACTGCTGGATATATTCTGAACATGATTCCCTTAAAAAGTGTTTCAGAAACACCGCATGAGTTATGGAGAGGACGTAAAAGTAGTTTACGTCACTTCTGAATCTAGAGATGTCTAGCATAGTGTTGAGGCAAAATCTTGAGAAATTGGAATTACGTTCAAAATTATGTCTATTATAGGATACCCTAAGGAAACAAAAGGTGGATTGTTCTATGATCCATAAGAAGATAAAGTATTTATATCGACAAATGCTACATTCTTGGAAGAAGATCATATTAGAAATCATGAACCTCGCAATAAACTGATATTGAATGAAATGACCAAAGATATTACAGACAAATCAACAAAAGTTGTTGATTTGTTGATCAAGCTGGTCCATCAACAACCGTTCTTGCCCCATCACATCCTTCTCAAGAGTTGAGAATACCTCAACGTAGTGGGAGGGTTGTTCAATAGCCTGAACGCTATATGGATTTAACAGAAACTCAAGACATCATACCTGATGATGGTCTAGAGGATCCACTTACCTTTAAAAAGGCAATGGAAGATGTTGAATGGAATAATGGATAAAAGTCATGGACATAGAAATGGAGTCAATGTACTTCAATTATGTCTGGGAACTTGTAGATCAACTACATAGGGTTAAACCTATAGGTCGTAAATGGATCTACAAGAGAAAACGAGACCAAACTGGGAAGGTGCAAACCCATAAAGCTAGACTTGTGGGAAAAGGTTTTACTCAAAAGAAGGGGGTTGACTATGAACCTTCTCTCCTGTTGCCATGATAAAATTAGTTAGAATACTTTTATCCATTACTGAATATCATGACTATGAAATATGGCAAATGGATGTCAAGACAACTTTCTTAAACGACCATCTTGACGAAAGTATTTTCACGTCTCAACCAGAAGGGTTCATTGAACAGAGTCAAGAACAAAAGGTCTATACTTAAAAGATCCATTTATGGGTTAAAACAAGCTTCTGGATCCTAGAATATAAGATTTGACACTGCGATCAAGTTTTATGGCTTTGAACAAAATGAACCTTGTGTATACAAGAAAATAGTCAACGAAACTGTAACTTTTTTGGTACTTTATGTTGATGATATCTTGCTCATTGGGAATGAGACAAGTTTTCTTGCTGACGTAAAAAGATGGTTTGCATCACAATTCCAAATGAAAGATTTGGGAGATGCTCAATATGTTATTGGGATTCAAATTTTTTGAAATCTCAAGAACATAACCCTATCATTATCTCAGGCATCTTATATTGACAAAATGTTGTCTAGGTATAGTATGCAAAATTTCAAAAAATGTATGTTACGTTTTAGACGTGGAATTCATTTGTCGAAGGAGCAGTGTCCTAAGACACTTTAAGAAGTTGAAGAAATGAAAATAATTTTATATGCATCGACGGTTGGGAGTCTGATGTATGTTATGTTGTGTACACGTCCTGACATATGCTTTGCAGTTGAAATCGTTAGCACACTGATTCTGATTTTCAGACTGATATAGATTCTAGAAAATCTACTTCAGGATCAATTTTCACTCTTAACAGAGGAGCTATAGTATGGAGAAAAATCAAACAAAGTTGTATAGATGATTCCATGATGGAAGCAAAATATGTAGCTGGATGCAAAGCAGCTAAAGAAGCAGTGTGGCTGCACAAGTTCCTGACAGATTTGGAAGTAGTTCCAAATATGCATCTGCCCATTACCCTATATTGCGACAATAGTGGTGCAGTTGGCAATTCCAAAAGAAGTCACAAACATGGAAAACATATTGAAAGAAAGTACCATCTCATTAGGAAGATATTATATTGAGAAGACATGATAGTCACGAAGATAGCCTCAGAAAACAACCTTGCTGATCCTTTTACGAAGGCCTTCTTGGCTAAAGTGTTCGAGGGCCACCTGGTCGGACTAGGACTACAAACATCTTAATCTAGGACAAGTGGGAGAATAACAAGGATATTCTGATGCCGTAGTTTATTGTATTTTCTCCCTATTTTTCTCAACTTTGTAAACATTACATATTTGTATATTTGTATCTCACTGGAGTTTTAGTCCAAGTGGGAGATTGTTGGGAATGTCCTATACTCGCAGTTCGTAAATATTGTTAACATATTCTATTTATCAATAATTGTATTATTGAGTTTTTTTCAATAAATTGTTATTGATATTGCATTCTATTATAAAAATCCAATAAATGAATCCATGGCTATAATATGAATACTTTAACTTTATGTGGCGACATAAAAGATGATCAAAATGGTCATAAGTATATGGATTAGATTGGGTACCTCATCCTAGTGACACTATTGGATGCAACCCATTTTGTATACTGATACAAATGATGTGATCTCAAAATCATTTATGTGAAGACATGTGAGTTGGGGGGGGGGGACATCCTATGCAATGATTTTGCATAAGATCAGACCTCGAAATAGTCATTTTTTTTATAACAACCGTTTATTATTAAAACAGACTATTTCAAATTCAATGACCATTGGTAACTCGATCTTAATCGTCAGCTAATTATGAATTCTTATTTATTCGGAATTATCCTTTGATCTGCATAGGTGAGAATAGTTCATCACCATTGCTCAATAAGCTTCCCATTTTAAGGATAAGATAGGATAGATAGCTGAGGACATAGCTCTATAAGATAGAATTCACTCCTATCCCACTCAGGGTTAGTAGATAGGTTGTTCTCTTAAGCACTAAATCCTGGTCTTGAACAAAGGGGCCCTGATAACTTATAGAAATACAAGTTATTTATGTCACCTTATCTAGATATTGCGACTAAAAGTTAGTGAATATGTGCCGATTGTATGAAAATTAGCTTAGAATTACAATAATTATAAATGATCGCAATTACACCCACTAACACCATTAAGATGGAAGACAAGTCGAGTTTTACTCTGTTTTGCAGGAAACCAAGTCACCGCTTGCGCTCAAGGCTCACGAGAAGCTGATCAATGCATCTCTGTCACATTGCGCCCGTCAATCAACAATGAAGAAACGATTATCGCAATGACGGCGCAATGTGACAGTCGATTCGGAGCTGACTTTCAACCGCATGCGGTAATAAAAACAACATCGCATGCGAACTCATGATCGAAAGATGCAATTGAGCAACGCAAAAGTGGAGGATTGAGACACGTGTACAACTAACGGTTGTGCAGAATTGACGGTCTGATTGCATAACAGAAGGAATAATATCCCTCTATCTTCGGAATTAGCATAACAATCAGTGGGGACCACAAGGCTGGAGTCAAAGACTTGCACCTATAAATACCCCATAAATTTCAGAGAAAACTTATGCTACTTGATACGGGGCGAATTGCTGCTAAAGTGTTGAGAGAAAAGGCTGAGCTGAATTCTTAATTAAAGAAATCCAGGGAGAAGACAAGACAAGGCCGAGAGGTGAGTCTCAGATCTATTCTGCCAAATACCCGATTTGAAGCTCTGTATAAAGACCCTTGATACCGGTTGAGCAAGCCTGAGAGGGAAGCTCTTCCTATCATCAGATCCATCCAATCCGGCAAGCAGATCTCCATCGAATCGGTGTCAAGACATTGGCGCTTGCTTGTATCTGTTCTATTTATTTCATCATTGTATTTCACTATCTCTTTATCTCTTCATTCACACACCATGTATCAAACGCTTAATAGACATATTAAATGTTTCGATAGCTTTCATATACCATTCTCTGTCTATTTCCGTTCCTCCATTAATCATTTTCTCCATGATGTCTTTTTAATCCCCTGATAGTTAATATGAATCAAACAAGTACTTAATCTGTGTTAAAGGTATAAAATCCATTTAGCTAAGTCATGCTAGACGGCATCCTCACCTGCGAGAGCATAAGTGAAGATGCCATTCTGATCTATCGAGAGAAGATTAGAAGAATGCATTAACTAAAGCGAGTAGTACTTCCAGACATGGAAGCAACCTTGCGTTCATTACGCTAGCTCTGTCTCACCACAGACATGTGGGAGCGCGGCCAATCATTGAAAGATGTATGCCAAAGGAAGAGCGGAACCGTATTTATAGCTTCAGAGTAAATGAGGACTTGCATTGTTTATATTATTTATCTTTCTCTTTCTATTCTGTTCATAAGACTTGCCACCGCATCACATGTTCTTTGCATAACCTTCATAGCCAGCCTTGACCCTAGCATCTTGTATCATGAGCCTATATCTTGTATCATCTAACTTAGGTTTATTTTATTTCATTTTACTATCACATTTTTACTACTTTCATTTACTTTACCACAATTTTATATACTTGTACACAAAACATTCTTTTTAAAGATTGAAAAATTGGCCGCATATATCACGAACATACCATAATAACCTAAAACAGTCCCTGTCGACCTCGGATTACACCGAGGAATAGTATCACATTGAACATCATCAATCATACACATCAATGTTTTCAAACAAACAAGTTTATGGCGCCGTTGCCGAGGAACTGATTAATGATTTATTGTTTGAGTGTGTTTTTGGTATTTTGCAGGACAGATCTCTTTGTACTGGCTGTTCAACGCAGAGAGTAGTCTGACGGCTTGCGAGCGCTGGAGTGTTCTAGTGATTCTAAGTGGACCCAGAGATCAAGTGTACTATTCGCGCAAGAGTTCATTAGGGCCAAAGTAATTGGTGAAGAAGTATGGCTAATGAAGATATGGCACCCGCAGGAAACCAAATGGGAAATTTACTAGCGCAAGATCCAGTTTTTCTTGCCGCTGACCATAATATCCCTATGAGGGAATATGCGGCGCCTTATTTTTATAATTTCTCACCAGGAATTTCAAGACCCATTGTTGAGGGGAATGCAAGCTTTGAAATAAAACCTATTATGCTGCAAATGATTCAGAATGTGGGACAATTTAGAGGATTACAGGGAGAAGACCCATATGTTCATTTGACGAATTTTGTAGACATGTGCAACACATTCTCCACGTCTGGTGTAACTCAAGAAGGTCTTAAACTATATCTATTCCCGTACACATTGCGGGATGAAGTAAAGAGGTGGGCTCAAGCATTAGAGCCAGACGAAATTAATGGATGGGAGTAGTTGGTTGATAGGTTCATGAATAGATTCTTTCCTCCATCTGTCAACGCAAAGAGGCGGAGGGATGTTTTGAATTTCAAACAATAGGTATTACTATTCAACGCACATTTGAGATTGTTCCCAGGAAAGTTGAAGTCTCACTGGTTTGGGCCATTCCGAATCAAGACAATCTTTCCTCACAGCACAGTGGAACTAACAACTTTAGAGGGGAACAATGCATTCAAAGTCAATGGTCAGCGGATTAAGCCCTACTATGGGGGCAACTTCGATCGACGCATGGACACCATTGACTTGGGCAAGCAGGATTAAACAGCTTACAGGGGGAGTGATTGTGGTAATTCTAAGAACTTCTTTCAATCAGCTTCCCTATTTATGTTTACTTGCTTTCTTACAGTTTTCTTTTACCGTTTTCTAAATTACGTTAATTACTGTCTAGTAGGATTAGTCTTCAATACTTTTTTTATTTCCTTCCAATTTAATTTCGCATGTATTTCTATCATGTATTTTCATACCTTAAATTTAGTAGTGTCGGTAGTATAATTTATGTGGGATGAATCACCATAAAGTCTTTTTGACTTGCGTTTTTGATGAAGTAGAGAGAAAGGAAAGTAAACTGGTATGTAATGAGAAGATGGGTGTAGCAAGAGGTACCAAGAAACACTGTGCGTCCAATACACCCAAATGCATTGCGGTGGGGGGTGTGTTGCGCGCGTATATGTCCTTTGCCCATACTTAGTTAAATGCACTATGTCGAGTTACCCTCCAGAAATATGTTTAGTTAAGGGGTGTGTTGCGGGGATGTATGCGTGTTGCCCGTCCTTGGCAAAAATGTATCTGCGTTTATTAGAAGCAGGGTGCGAATCTTAATCGTGCATCCTTCTGAATCAAATTTGTAAGTTAATCAAATTCTTTGACTCTTGTATAGGCAACAGAAAATTTTATATTGCGTTCAATTATACTTATTTGTACACTTTGTTAATATTCAATACAATTGGAATACATGATTCGCTCTACTTTTTGCCTATGCCTTTTTCTTTATCTTCCTTTGTTAATTTTTGTGATGTTCTTAATCTTTTATTATTACGATCTTCATTGCGTTGCTATGATGTATTGTATGTTTATACTTAGAAACATTTCCCATACTTAGCAAATTCTGACTAACACTTAGTTAATTCTTCGTCTAGCAGTACTTTACTTTTTATCTTTCAAAGTTCTGCTCAAACCTTCTTTTTGAAATTTTCTTCTAAGTGTTTGTCTAATCTATCCAAACAACGCAATGAGGACCTTGCTCATCTTTAAATTTGAGGGTGGGTAAAGTCTGAGCAGATGAGATCAAGATTATGCAGTATTAAAGAAAATGCGTCCATTTTTCATTTAAAAAAAAAATTGCAAAACTCCAATGTCAGCGCAAGGGAAAACCTCAAAACTGTCCCAACCTGATAAGAGTTTAGTTGTGAAAGGAGCCTACTCGTAGTTGGATGTTCGTATGACACCCGTAGGAGCAAGCCAAAACGAAGGTGTGTTTCCAAGAACAATGCAGTACGGAAAGAAAAAAAATAATAGAATGCAAGAGACAACTCCTCTGAATGTCATGAGTTAAAGTTGAAATTGGCACACAACCGTAGTTGGATGTCCGCATGACACCCGTGGGGATATGCCAAAACGAAGAGTGTAACCATGACCAACAGTCTCTAAATAAATAAATGACGCAAAGTTTTGCTCACCGCATATAAATACATCAAGTTGTTTTGACAAAGAAGAGATAAACATTCTATTTCATTCTATTTTGAAAACTAGAAAAGCATTTTTTAGCAGAATTTTGTCATGTAGAAGAATAAAGTAGGGCTTGCTAAGAATTAGCAAGGATAGAAGGAAATTGCGATGTCAAGTAATGTGCCTAAATGTAACATTCAGAGCAACCAATCGTAGCAAAAATATAGGATAGGAATTGAGCATGATTGCCTTAGTAGAAGATATGCTTGAGGACAAGCATATATCTAAATTTGGGGGTGTGATAACTTGTAGAAATACAAGTTATTTATGTCACCTTATCTAGATATTGCGGCCAAAAATTAGTGAATATGCTTGTATGAAAATTAGCTTAAAATTACATAATTATAAATAATCGCAATTACACCCACTAACACCATAAAGATGGAAGACAAGCTGAGTTTTACTCTATTTTGCAGGAAACCAAGTCACCGCTTGCACTCAAGACTCACGAGAATCTGATCAACGCATCTCTGTCACATTGCGCCCGTTAATCAACAATGAAGAGACGATTATCGCAATTATGGTGCAATGCGACAGTCGATCTAGAGCTGACTTTCAACCGCATGCGGTAATAAAAACAACATTGCATGCGAACTCATGATCGAAAGATGCAACTGAGCAACACAAAAGTGGAGGATTGAGACACGTGTACAACTATGGTTGTGTAGAATTGACGGTTTGATTGCATAACAGAAGGAATAATATCCCTTCATCTTCGGAATTAGCATAACAATCAGTGGGGACCACAAGGCTGGAGTCAAAGACCTGCACCTATAAATACCCCATAGATTTCAGAGAAAACTTATGCTACTTGATACGGGGTGAATTGCTACTAAAGTATTGAGAGAAAAGGCTGAGCTGAATGCTTAATTGAAGAAATCTGGGGAGAAAACGAGACAAGGCCGAGAGGTGAGTCTCAGATCTATTCTGTTAAATACCCGATTTGAAGCTCTATGTAAAGATCCCTGCTACCGATTGAGCAAGCCTGAGAGGGAAGCTCTTCCTATCATCATATCCATCAAATCTGACAAGCAGATCTCCATCGAATCGGTGCCAAGACGTTGGTGCTTGTTTGTATCTGTTCTATTTCTTTCATCGTTGTATTTCACTTTCTCTTTATCTCTTCATTCACACACCATGTATCAAACGCTTAATAGACATATTAAATGTTTCGATAGCTTTCATATACCATTCTCTATCTATTTCCATTCCTCCATTAATCACTTTCTCCATGATATCTTTTTAATCCTCTGATAGTTAATATGAATCAAACAAGTAATTAGTCTGTGTTAAAGGTATAAAATGCGTTTAGCTAAGGCATGCTAGACGACATCCTCACTTGCGAGAGCATAAGTGAAGATGCCATTCTGATCTATCGAGAGAAGATTAGAAGAATGTGTTAACTAAAGCGAGTATTACTTCCAGATATGGAAGCAACCTTGAGTTCATTACGCTAGTCTCTGTCTCACCATAGATATATGGGAGCACGACCAATCACTAAAAGGTGTACGCCAAGGGAAGAGCAGAATCGTATTTATAGTTTCTGTGCAATTGAGGACTTGCGTTGTTTATATTATTTATCTTTATCTTTCTATTTTGTTCATAAGACTTCCCGCCGCATCCCATGTTCTGTGCATAACCTTCATAGCCAACCTCGACCCTAGCATCATGTATCATGAGCCTGTATCTTGTATCATCTAGCTTAGGTTTATTGTATTTCATTTTACTATCGCATTTTTACTGCTTTCATTTACTTTACCACAATTTTATATACTTGTACACAAAACATCCTTTTTAAAGATTGAAAAATTGGTCGCATATATCACGAATATACCACAATAACCTAAAATAGTCCCTGTGTTCGACCTCGGATTACACCGAGAAACTTGCGGTGGAATTACACTTGGTTCCATCGTAAGAAAACTTATGACAATGCATGGCATACTACGTGAACATCCATAATTAACGCATATCTAGCAGTAGTATCGCATAGAACATCATCAATCATACACATTAGCGTTTTCAAACAAACAAGTTTATGGCGCCGGATTGGAATGGAATTTGCTGACAATTCCAACTGAAAAGCATATGTCAGGACGTGTACATAACATTGCGTACGTCAAATTCCCAAATGCAGATGCGTATGGAATTCTTGTCATTTCCTCAACATCTTGAGGTGTCTTAGGACAACGTTCTTTTGATAAATGAATTCCATGTCTAAAAGGTAACATACCTTTTTTGGAATTTTGCATATTATATTTTGACAACATCTTGTCAATATAAGATGTCTGAGATAGTGCTAGAGTTCTATTCTTTCAATTCTGAAAGATCTATATTACTAGAACGTATTGAGCATCATCCAAATCTTTCATTTGAAATTGTGTTGCTAACCATCTCTTTATGTCAGCAAGGAAACTTGTCTCAATTCCAATGAGCAAGATATCATCAACATAAAAACTAAGAATGCTACAGACTTGTTGACTATTGATAACGGGCAGAAATGCATGTTATTACAATGCAAAGATATAAAAGAATGTAGGATTACGACGGTAAAAATATGTAAAAGCGTGTCCAAAAGCATTAAGTTGAGAACTTTGCGATCGCATGCACCCATCGCATTAAAGTAGCTAATTTACGTATTTTGTTCAGGAAAATGCGTTGGCAAAAGGCAGAATTGCGATCCAAGGAATTCAAGGTTTGAGTGCATTAGAAGATTGTGACCGTAAAGTTATGCGATCGTATGCGTTCGCGAAGATTTGCTAAAGAAGGTGGCCGCATAGAGATGGCGCATCAAGGTGAAAGCTTAATAAATCATGATGGGATAGAAGCTGATGACGCTCGTATCTGAATTTAGTTGACAAGCCGTTAACAACATACTGTAGCAAGTACACTCAACTTTTCGGTGACAATTAATCGGCATACTAAAGCTCTATAAATACCAAAGACCATCTTCGTTAAAGGAGTTCTGTTCGAGTTTAGCAGTTTTAGAATTTTAGAGTTCTTGTCCACTATATACATAGATAGCCGTAGTCTGTAATTTCTATATACTTAGAAGGCGGAGGAGAGGGAAGAGAGACGACGTCGGAAGATCGTTCCTGGTTAGATCGAGAGAGTGCCGGGAAGCATTGAGAACAGAGAGAGGGTCGACTCTTGCGAAAGCAAGAATATTCTTTTGGGCAGAGTAGAGAAAGACACAGTGTAAAAGCCTTGGGAAGCAAGACATTGCTACCAGGCTCACTATCCCTACTTTCCATTGTCATTCTGTATTATGATTTCATTTATAAAATGGAATTTACATCTCTACATCTGTTCACTCTCTTTGCATTACACATGAGTAACTAAACTTCTGAATGGGTTGAGAAGCACTTAGCTAGCATGACCTAAGATCTTCATTTTACCCGATCATCTTGTCTTATATACGCGTCCATTACCACTTTAAAGCTATTCGAGAGAGAGTCTAAAGAAAGAACCTAGACTTGAGAGAGCTAGGTTAGAATCTAGGCTTGAGAAAGTTAGATAAGAACCGCATAAGCAAGTAATTGAAACTTAGAGATAAATTATGTTTGTTAACATGCATCGCATGCACCCTAGAAATAGGTTATGGTAGCATGCGGTCGCTTTGTGTATGTGTGTGTCATTCATCATTGCATAGATAAGAATAGAGGCTTAGACGTAAGTCCTATAGACATCATCGTATACATCGCATGCGTCTTAAAACTAGGAGCTATAGCATTAGCATTGAGAGATGACCTGCTGTTGTATGTGTGTAGCATGATCGCATAACTTGAACGCAATCTTTGGAAGTGTTAGCTAAATCCCTTCTCAACCCGTTCCGCGCATATTCATTGTAACTTTGGTTGTTATTAATTATTTTCTCAATTCCGCCGCATAGAATCTATACCTTAAACAAACATACCGACCAACTCATTGTTTTATTTGCCACTGCAAAGGAATCAGAAATCACCGTCGCATACTGTCTCCATAGTCCTTGTGTTCGACCCTGGGCTTAACAGTCAACCTAGTAGGATTTATACTTGAATTTTGCTAGGAAAACTTGCATGTACAACGCATACACCAACATCACAATATACACCATTATTTCATCATATTCACAACTTATCAAGTTTTTGGTGCTGTTGTCGGGGACTACGACAATACACATTGTGCTAACGGTAACTTTTTTATTTTCTTTGTTGCTTTCCATCTCTGTGCACTGCCTCTCCTTTGGTAAGGGAAGGGCATTGTATGAGCGAAGGACAAGTTCCTGAGCCCGATTACGACCCAGAGATTTAGAGAACTTTTCGAAGAAGAAGAAGTGATAACCGCCTACATCAACAACAAGAGAGAAATCCCAAAATGGCGGAGCAATCGGAAAACAGAGCAAGAAATGCAAATAATATCATGGCGAACCCCATCCTCTTGGTGAACGACCGCAATGGGCCCATCCGGGACTATGCGTCGCCCAACCTTTATGATTTCTCGCTAATAATCATAAGGCCAGCTTTGGACGGATCGAGGTTTGAGATGAAGCCGGTGATGCTGCAGATGATTCAAACTGTCGGACAGTTTGATGGTAGGTGTGGGGAGGATCTGCACGCCCACCTCCAGAGTTTTATTGAAATATGTAATACGTTTGTGTTTCCAAACATCTCCGCTGAGGAGGTTCGACTAACGCTGTTCCCATTTTTGTTGTGTGACTAAGCACGGAAATGAGTTTATTCATTCGAACCAGGGGAGATCACATTGTGGGAACAGGTAGTTGAAAAGTTCATGAAGAAGTACTTCCCCCCGACAGAAAACGCAAGACAGAGGAAGCTGATCACTAATTTTGAACAAGATATTGATGAATCGCTCAGTGGCGCCTGGGAGTGGTTTAAAAGACTGGTGCGAGATTGTCCACACAATGGCTTACCCGATTGTCTCCAAATGGAAACTTTCTACCACGGTTTGAATCGTACATCGCAGACGGCTGCCAATGCGGCAGCAGTTGGAGGTCTGCTCGACAAAACATACGACGAGGCTAAGAATATACTTGATCGCATTTCGAAAAATCAAGAAGACTGGAGAGAAAGTGATCAACGATTGAGAATTAAAGACAGTGACGCAAGCAATGGGACCACCGCATCCCTACAAAACCAAATGAATGCGATGATGAATTTAATACAAGGAATCACAATCAGCAGCCCAGGAACGCATAGGGGGTAGGTCAACACAATCGATCAAACGAGCACAAGTTGTGCCACTTACGGAGAAGGCCATCCAATGGAGGAATGTCAGAGGAACCCACAGTTTGTTTATTTCGTGAAGAATAATTCTTTTTCTAATACTTACATCCTTGGATGGAGAAACCACCCTAACTTTGCATGGAAAACCAACAACAAAATTTTTCAACCGATGGCGCAAAAAGGCGGGCCGCAAGGATTTTTTCCGTGAACAAACGGTCAACCACAAAATCAAGCTAGTAGTTCGCAGGCGTCGCAATCTTCATCTCTGGAGAGCTTACTGAAGCAGTATATTGAGAAGAATGAAATAGTTCTCTAGAATCAAACGACGTCTATCCGCAATCTTATAATTCAGATAGGACAGATTACGGGCGAACTTAAAAGTAGACCGTAAGGGGCACTGTCGAGTTCAACAGAGCTCCCGCGCAACCCAGAGAGTACGAGAAAGGAGCAATGTCAAGTTGTGACGTTGCGAAGTGGAAAGACAGTGACGGAGGAGAAGAAGGAGCTACGCCGGATTGCTCCAGTTGCGATGGAACCACAGACCCTGTTGACTCAAGAGGAGCCAGAAGAACAGAAGATGATGGAACCGAAAATTGCGTCCACTTCTAAGCTGATAGAGTAGGAAACCGTGAAAATACAGCTGCCACCATTTCCCCAAAGACTTAAGAAGAAGAAAAATGATGAAATGCAATATCATCGCTTCATGGATATGCTGAAACAATTACATATCAACATCCCTTTCACTAAAGCGATCGAACAAATGCCAAAGTATGTGAAGTTTCTGAAGGACTTGGTGACGAAGACAAGAAGCACAGGTAAGTTCGCAACGGTGGCATTGACCAAAGTTCAAAAACCATAATTCCATCGAAAATGCGTGACCCTGGAAGCTTCACAATACCCTACTCAATTGGAGGGTTATATATTGGTCACGCGCTTTGCGATATCGGGGCCAGTATCAACTTAATTCCCCTTTCAATTTTTAAGCAGCTACATGTAGGGCAGCTGGTGCCCACGACGGTGACTCTCCAGCTAGCTGACAGATCCCTTGTTCATCCAGAAGGGAAGGTGAAGGATGTCCTAGTCACGATTGACAAATTTATCTTACCAGCAGACTTCATCCCTTTGATGTTGAAGCGGACAAGGATGTACCCATCATTCTGAGACGACCATTTTTATCCACTGGTCGCGCTCAGATTGATGTTTACAAAGGAGAGATCATACTGACGTGAACGGACAGAAGATCAGGTTTGATATTATCAGAGCTATGAAATATCCGGAAGAAGAAGACCTCACAGATTCCGATGTTGAACCCAGTTTGTATGAAGAAGAAAAGTCTGAAGATGAAGAAGAAAGAGAGGATGCGACCGCATCCATTGTAACCTGCAATTCGATCGGAGAAACAACAACCAAAGAAGAAAAGCTGACGATGAATGATGAGAGAAAAACACCAAAACCATCATTGGAACAACCACCGATAGTAGAGTTGAAAACCTTGCCAAACCATCTGAAGTATGCTTTTTTGGGGCAAGATGAAACGCTACTAGTAATAATTTCCTCTGCACTTCAAGAAGATCAAGAGCATGCTCTGCTGACCATCTAAAAAAGTACATAAAAGTAATTGGCTGGTCGCTAGCAGACATTAGAGGAATCATCCTCGCATATTGCATGCACAGGATACGTCTCGAGGAGAATAAAAAAGGATCGATCAAACATCAAAGCAGACTAAACCCTGCGATGAAAGAGGTCGTTAAGAAGGAGATAATCAAATGGTTGGACGCAGAGATTATGTATCCAATCGCCGACAGCACGTGGGTCAGCCCCGTGCAATGTGTGCCAAAGAAAGAAGGGATGACGGTAGTCCCAAATGCAAATAATGAACTAATATTGACGAGGACCGTCACTGGCTGGCGGTTCTGCATGGACTACCGCAAACTGAATGCGGCGACGAAGAAAGATCATTTCCCCTTGCCTTTTATTGACCAGATGATAGACCGCCTAGTAAGAAATGATTACTTTGCTTTTTGGATGGATATGCAGGCTACAAGCAACTCATGATTGCTTCTGAAGATCAAGAGAAAACCACATTCATCTGCCCCTATGGAACATTTACGTTTCGACGCATGCCGTTCGGCTTATGCAATGTGCCGAGCACATTCCAGAGGTGTATGATGGCCATCTTTTCTGAGTATGTTGAAGATTCTGTAGAAATTTTCATGGACGACTTCTTGGTGTACGGGAAAACATACGAAGTCTATCTCAATAAACTAGAGAAGATACCGAGGAGATGTGAAGAGACGAACCTTGTGCTGAACTGGAAGAAATGCCACTTTAAGGTGAAGGAATTGTGCTCGGGCACAAAGTCTCCAAGGACGGGCTGGAGGTGGATAAAACGAAGATTGAGGCGATTGAAAAGCTCCCACCTCTAGCAAATGTGAAGGCTGTCAGGAGTTTCTTAGGACATGCATGTTTTTATCGACATTTTGTGAAGGATTTTTCAAAGATTGCACGACCATTGAGTGCATTGCTGGAGGCAGAAAGAACGTTTGACTTTGATGAACAATGCCTCAACGCATTCAAGATACTGAAGAACGCATTAATAACTGCATCTATGTTGATCGCACCGGACTGGACACAACCCTTTGAACTAATGTGCGATGCAAGCGGTTATGCGATGGGGGCGGTGCTGGCGCAAAAGAAGAAAACAATGCTACACCCCATCACATATGCGAGTAGAACCTTGAACCCTGCCCAAACAAATTACACTACCACAGAAAAAGAACTGCTTGCGGTGATCTTTACATTGGAGAAATTCAGAGCTTACCTACTGGGATCCAAAGTGATCGTTCATACTGACCACTCGGCAATCAAGTATTTAATGATAAAGAAAGATGCGAAGCCGAGGTTGATTCGATGGATTCTCCTCCTTCAAGAATTCAACATGGAAATCATTGATCGCAAGGGGATGGAGAACCAGGTTGGGGACCATTTATCAAGATTAGAATATCCAGAAGTCGATCGCAACCAGTTGGAGGTGAACACAACTTTTCCAAGTGAGCAGCTATTCAAAATTGACGAGTTACTATTGTATGCGAACGTGGTCAATTTTCTGGTTTGTGAACAATTTCCTGAGAACTACACAGCCCACCAAAAGAGGCGGCTCAGACATGAATGTAAATTATATTATTGGGACGAGCCAAACCTTTATAAGAGGGGATCAGACCAGATTTTGCGCCTATGCGTACCAGACGCTGCTCACCAGCGCATACTATCGCAATGCCATGACGCGCCATATAGAGGACACTTTGGGGGCAATGCATAGCAACAAAGGTGTTACAAAGTGGATATTTTTGGCCAACTTTATTCAAGGATGCAAGAGACTATGCAAAGAAATGCGACCGGTGCCAACGCACGGGAAATATTTCATGGAAGCATGCGATGCCCATGAATATCATCTTAGAATTGGAACTATTCGACGTCTGGGGCATAGACTTTATGGGACCATTTCCTCTATCAAATGGTCATAAATACATTTTATTGGCCATCGACTACGTTTCCAAATGGGCAGAAGCGGTATCAAGCGATGTAGTGGTAGTCTCCAAGTTCTTGAGGAAAAATATTTTCACTCGTTTTGGCACTCCACGTGCCATAATAAGTGGTGAAGGCTCTCACTTTCTTAATAACATCATCAACAAATTGCTGCACAAGTATAATATCCGTCATAAGATAGCCACCACATACCATCCATAAACAAATGGTCAAGCTGAAGCATCCAACAGGGAAATCAAGCTGATATTAGAGAAGGTGGTAAAGCTTTCACACAAAGATTGGGCAATGAAGCTGGACGACGCCTTGTGGGCATGCAGAACCGCCTATAAGACACCTACAGGCATGTCCCCGTATGCGCTGGTGTTTGGAAAGGCATGCCATTTACCGCTTGAGCTAGAGCATAAGGCAATGTGGGTAGTGAAAAAGCTCAATTTCGACTTAAAGGCCGCAGGGGAAGCAAGGAAACTTCGATTGGTTGAGCTTGATGAATGGAGAACTCACGCATATGAGAACGCCAAAATCTACAAGAAGCGTGCAAAACGTTGGCATGACAAACAACTATGCGAGAAGAATCTTCAAGTCGGACAGAAGGTCTTGTTGTACAATTCTCGGCTACGACTTTTTTTCGGCAAGTTAAAATCACGATGGTCTGGTCTTTTATATTCAAAGAGGTATCCCCGCATGGAGCAGTTGAGTTATCCAATGAGGACAGGACCAACATTCAAAGTCAACAGGCAAAGAGTCAAAATATATCACGGAGAAGACTTGCATCATGAGAACACCTCCGTGTACCTAAGGAATTCCGACTAAAGAAGAAGTGGGCAGTCCCTGCGCAATCATGCAATTCAAATTCATCAGGGACGCAATCTTTTTTGAAGTATCCTTTGAAATCTTCAGTTCGTGAACTCAATTCTACCTCTTTATATCCATTATCATTTCTATATCCTTTTACTCCTTTTGCATCTAAAAAAAAGAGGGGGGGGGGGGATTTTGTTAACTCTGTCTTTTATATTTTTTACCCTTTCGATTTTTTTTTTGCAACGATCGTGGTGAACGATTGCGGAGGAGCTACATGATAACCGAAAGACGCGATTAGCTCGGACAACCAATGCCATCGAAGAAATTGGCTCGCCGCAAAGAAGGATGTGATCACAAATAATGCGAGCGACAGAGCAAATTTAGGGATTGTATCTTTCCTTGACTTTGTTTATTTCAAATTTTGCACTATCGTATCTCATTTTAACTTTGATAATCTTATCATCGCATCCTCTTTAGTCAGCGCAATCATTATACATTGGTTAATTTAGTAAGTCACCGCATTGTTTTTCTTTGCCAATAATGATTTCAATGATGAAACGCATGCCTCTATTTTTCATCACATGCATTAGAGTCAACTTAATTTTAGGACAGTCAATTCATGAAATATTTCTAGAAGTTAGTGCTCCACCAACTTTCTTTCAAACTGAC
Source organism: Benincasa hispida (assembly GCF_027475165.1). Taxonomy (NCBI): domain Eukaryota; kingdom Viridiplantae; phylum Streptophyta; class Magnoliopsida; order Cucurbitales; family Cucurbitaceae; genus Benincasa; species Benincasa hispida. Next base: position 37,889,949 of record NC_143483.1, read on the forward strand.
TTTTACGAAACCTCCTAAGAGCATCACATGAATTCTTTCAATTTTTCAACAATGAGGACATTGTTGCGTTTAAATTTGGGCGTGCGGTATTTATTTTCAACCTTGCTATTTTTAGGCATTCAAAAATACACACACACACACACACACACATATATATATATCATAATGTTGCGATTGGATCCTACTCGTAGTTGGATGTCTGCATGACACACGTGGAGGCAAGCCAAAACGAAGGTAGGAATCGTGATCAACACATAAATAAAATGATCGCAACTCCACTGCCAAATGGGCATGAGTTTAGACTGAAAAGGAGCGTCTTGCTCGTAGTTGGATGCTCGCATGACACACGTGGGGGCAAGCCAAAATGAAGGCTAGGCATTTGGATCAGCTCAAGGTCATAGAAAGAATATCTAAACTACGCAAGGATAAAATTCATTTGAAAACACCCCAGTTGAAAAAGTTTTTTTTATGAAATAAATCATGTGATGCCCGGGAAACAAGTAAAGTTTTTATTTCTTAAAGGTTAAACTTGCGGTCCCTAAATTTTAGAAATATTTTAAGAAGAGACCTGAATAGAAATTAAGGAGATTTTGGTACATAGGATTTGAATAAGGTAACCTTGAGAAATCTAGGAAAGAAGAAGGCGACAGACTTTCTAGAAAAAAACCTTTAGTTTATGCTTGAGAACAAACATTGTTTTAAATTTGGGGGTGTGATAACGAGCAGAAATGCACGTTATTACACGCAAAGATATAAAAAAATGTAGGATTGCGATGGTAAAAATATGTAAAATCGTGTCCAAAAGCAATAAGTTGAGAACATTTTGATTGCATGCTCCATTGCATTAAAGCAGCTAATTTACGTATTTTGTGTAGGAAAATGCGTTGGCACAAGGAAGAATTGCAATCCAAGGAATTCAGCGTCCGAGCGCATTAAGAGATTGCGACCGTAAGACTATGCGATCGTATGCGCTCGCGAAGATCTACTTGAGAAGGTGGCCACATAGAGACGGCGCATCAAGGTGAAAGTGTAATAAATCACGATGGGACAGAAAGCTGATGACGGTTGAATCCGAATTAAGTTGACAAGCTGTTAACGACACACTGTAGCAAGTACAGTCAACTTTTCGGTGACAACTAATCGGCGCATCAGACAGAGATTTAATGACATCCCATCAGTGCAATCATTTGAGAGAAAAGCTTCTTCACCTGATCTCTATAAATACCAAAGGCCACCACCGAAAAAGGACCTTAGCCATATAGAAAGTTCACCATACAGAAGATAGTTAGCCATTGTTCATAGTTTTCTTATACTTAGAAGGCGGAGGCGAGTGAAGAGAAAAGACGCCGGAAGATCATTCCTGGTCAGCTCAAGAGAGTACTGGGAAATGTTGAGAATAGAGAGAGGGTCCTGCGAAAGCAAGAATATTCTTTTGGGCAGAATAGAGAAACTCAGTGTAAAAGCCTTGGGAAGCAAGAAATTGCTGCCAGGCTCCCTATCTTTATTTCCCGTTGTCATTCTGAATTCTGGTTTCATTTATAGAATGGAACTTATATCTCTACATTTGTTCATTCTCTTTACATTATGCATGAGTAACTAAACTTTCGAATGGGTTGAGAAGTACTTAGCTAGCATGACCTAAGATCTTCATTTTTATGCGATCATTTTGTCTTATGTATGCGTCCATCACCCCTTTAGAGCTACTTGAGAGAGAGTCTAAAGAAAGAACCTAGCGAGAGAGCTAAGTTAGAATCTAGACTTGAGAAAGTGAGATTAGAACCGCATAAGCAAGAGA